>NC_139634.1:45480343-45707343 GCF_964638095.1 Poromitra crassiceps | reverse complement strand
TTCAATATTATCGTTTTCAGTGGAATCATATCATGATGATATGAAAATATATTAATATCGTGACATATTTTTGTTGATGATGCCCTTGTGTACTCAGAAGTCAAATATGGTCTGACAGAGAAGTCTGGAAAAGTATGGAATTTTAAATGTAAAATGTGTAGGAACCCTCTGTGTGTACACACACACACAATACATACTCTACCATTTAGGGATCTCACTGGTGGAGGTCAATTCATATTCACATCAATCAAAAACATGGTGGGTAGGAACCTCACTGAAGCAGGCTTGTTCTCTTCAGCCTGGTCCTCTGGGTGCACACCGCTGACATGCCGCTGCCGCCCCAGCCAAGTGGAACAACTTGACCCTGATGCCAGACTGCTCATTCTTCACAAGCTCAAGTCTCTGTTGGTCTGAGCCGCGCTGCTACTGTGTCAATAGCCATTTTAGGATTCTAGGTGGCATTTGCGTTTATTTAAGTAGCTCACCAAAGAAATCAAAAAATGTATTATTATTATTTTAATGCATAAACTAAATCCCACTCATAGCTGAGTCAGTATCTAGCCTACAGTATGTAATATTATTAAATATTATTAAATAATGTAAAATAAATACTAAAATATTGTTAAAATGTGCTAAACATGTACTTGTGGGGGGGCAAGGGGGAAGGAAGTAGCTCGTGACTAGTTTTATTTTTTGTATTAAAGTAGCTCTCATCCTAAATAAGTTTGGGCACCCCTGCTGACCCCTAACCCTGCTGCCCCCTAACCCTGCTTTACATCATATAATGCTGTGAACACTGTGACTTCTGCACACCGTCCAATGATCACAAACACACACACACACACACACACACACACACACACACACACTAGTAATAAACTTGATGACAGCTGCAACATGTGTGCTTTTTATTTTTATTTTTTTACCTTTATTTAACCAGGTAAGTCATTAAGAACAAATTCTTATTTACAATGGCGACCTGGCTTCTTTTGCAGATTTTGTATTTAGATAATTTTTGTATTCACTCTCACCTTCATTCATCACAGTCTAGCTTCCACAGTCACAAACACACAGAAAACGGTATTTTCACCTTGTTTTTGTAAATTATTGGAATTAATTGTTTGATTGTATTGTGTGAATGTTTAGCCACCCCCCACGCCCCAAACATGATATGCATGTAAATCTCTATGTGATCATCTATACAGTGTTGAATATAGCCTACAGTGAAGCCACTATTGCTAATGTCAGGTGCATAAAATATATGAACTCTGTATGGTTTCTGCTTGTATTCCCTGAACTTCTTAATATCTACACGGGGGGAATAATCCCTCCAAAACTCCACAGGTTTCCAACACGTTGCCACAAAGCTTTCAACCAGACAAATTCTTCCCAAACAAGCTTCTCTAGGAAAGGCCAACCGTTTTAACGTAAGGCTGGGGGATTAACAGGCGACTCACTTCTAGACTAGCACTGATTTTCACTGGGGCCATTTTGTGTCGAAAAGGCAGGGTAAACACAGGTGCAAGCAAAACACTAATGAGGGTTTCCAACTTCCCTGTTTGGAAGTCGGGTAATCAGTGTTTAGCTTGCACCTGTGTTTACCCTACCTTTTCGACACAAAATGGCCCCTGTGAAAAAGGTCTATTGCAGTATTAACTGCTCAAAGGATTATATGCGCAGAATTGAAGAGTGCCGCATGAATCCATTTTATGGTACTTTGCTTTGTGGATAATCAAGAAATTTTCAATGAATAGATGTTTTTCATATAGCTCGGTCACTGCCTGCAAGACAACGACAAGTATCAGGTCGGGTGTAATCAAGGCAAATGTACCTAGCACAACTGGCTGGGGAGTGTGCAAGCAGGGTGACTAGCTCACTATTTCCCTGGAAGCTAGGTTCCACACTTCACTTCGGTTGGGCCGTTTGTTTATAAGGGATATGTCCGACAGCACTTGAAGGCAACTGGGACCCCTCCGCTTGGCCGTTCGCACCGCATCTTTCTTCTGAGCAGCCACGCCCATGATGTGAGCCAGTCTCTCCCTGCACCGGGAGACCAGGCAGACAAGCCCCTCGCTGACGTGATGTAGGGGCCAGACAACGCTAAAGCATGCGGCCTGTCTCATCTGTTCTGTTAGTCTAATTAAACAAGTGTTGTAAATTTACCTTAGTATCTAGCTATTGTTGTTTATATGGGACCAACTTCCCGGCCATGGATTTCAAGTCAGTGCAGATGATGCTGCTGCTGGGTGCCTGTGTTTGTTTGGGTGAGTAGTGATGGTGAACCTCCTTTAACCTTGCTGTGGGATTAGCCAGAGAGTTGCTAAAAGGAGAGTGCTTGAAGCAGAACCAGTGTAGCTAGCTAGTAGCTACATGTACGTTTAAATGTACAGCGGGTAATCAGCCAGCCGCTGTGATGACGAATAGGTAGATCACCGGGTTAATTGGTTAATTCGAGCATGAGGCGTTGATGGAACAATGTGTACCATCTTCTCCTTCTCTTTGTAGGATTACGGTAGTATAGACGCTAATAGGCGCATTACTGCCCTCCGCAGGACAACAGCTGGTGGTTGAACCACTCATTTTGGTCAAAGAAAGATTTAACAGAGAATGTGGATAAAACTCTGAGGTCTGACGTCGGCTATAAAAGCCTAAAGGTTTCCCTTTCTGTCTTGCTACATTCCAGGAAAACATGCTTTTAAACTGTTTCAGGACATCACTTACGTAAACTGTTTCAGGACATCACTCACATTGTCCAGTAGGTTGTTGTCCTACAATATGCAAACACTGACCTGCCCCGGATGTGCTTCAGAAGAAGCAGTGAGAAGCGCTTCTGTTTGGTAACAGAAGAAGAAGATAAACCACAGAAGAAGAACATAAGCACTGTAAGCCCATCCGGGGGCAGGTCAGAGTTGACTCGTTCTCTATTGTGTTGTTAGTTTAGCAGCCTAGCTTGGCATATAGATATGATCTGATGTCAAGATTATGGACGATTCAATTCAATTGCTGCTTGAGTGGAATAAGGCCACATATCGATTACAAACAGCAGCGGGAGATAAAGCAGCTGGCCCCGTTTGCGCCCGTTATAGCCTGTTTGAGGATACTACTCCGAGCTCAATATCTTCTGTAGGCATCCGAATGAAACCAAAGTTCTGTTTCATTCCTTCCTGACTGCCAGTGGCAGTTTAACTGTGAATAATGATCTCGCGCTCCGCGACAGACGAGTGTTTTTATACCAACGTAGTCACATACGTGACGTGGGGCACCTGCGCATCTATAAAGGTGCGCCGTGACCCACCATACGTCATCTTTGATCTTCTCGCAACCTGCGTGGTTCGACAGGTGTGCGGCTCCGGAGCTCCGTGATTCGGATTCTCCACTTTGATCAGAGACAGACGCAAAGGAGAGGTAGGTACACGGCCTGAAGGTGTGTAAGTCAGCCATTCCGATCAGCCTGGGACTTGAGAGTCAGAGTGCAACGGGGTTGTCCTCTAAGGCTGTGGGTGGCTGCCTACCACCTCTCCCCTGGTCGGGAGGTAGCTCCGTTACAGGGCTGCCTCCGGCCTAGGCGGCCGGCCCTAGCCGTGGGTTTGCGTGGCACGCTACCCCCGTCTAGGTTGCCTGGTCGGGCTTGTATATTGCCTATTGCTACTAAAGAAATAGGCAAGTATTATATGGTAGCGATTATATTGCATAATTGTGTATATATTATTATGATAATATTGTATTATACTATACTATATTATACTATACTATATTATATTACGAGATTCTAAGCTGTATAGCCTATAGCCTTTTGTACAATTAGATTGTATAATTGTAGAGGATTATATATAATATTGTATTATATCATACTGTATTATATTATATTGTAAAGCTAGCTTGTTGGGCGCGGACGTGTCCTGGACGGTGTCCCAGGGCCCGCTCCGATCTCCCAGCCCGGCCCTTTCGCCGCAGTGCGGACGTGTCCTGGACTGTGTCCCAGGGCCCGCTCCGATCTCCCAGCCCGGCCCTTGTCGCCGCAGTGCGGACGTGTCCTGGACTGGGTCCCAGGGCCCGCTCCGATCTCCCAGCCGGGCCCTCGTCGCCGCAGTGCGGACGTGTCCTGGACTGTGTCCCAGGTCCCGCTCCGAGTTACGGGCTTGACCCCCTGTGCTCGTTTGACGATGCTGGCCTGTTCCTCCTGTGGCGTCGAGCTGCACGTGGAGGATGGCCATGAGATGTGCCCCAGCTGCCTCGGGGTGGGTCACCTCCGGGAGGCCCTGACGGACCCCTGCGTTAATTGTGGTATCCTGCCCCTCCGCGTAAGGGAGGAGCGGTTGTGTGAGGTGGAAGGCTGGTTGCTTGGTCACCGCCCACCCGTGGTCAGCAGCCCTAGGCGGTCTCCCCGCAAGCGGCACCAGGGGGAGCGCAAGGGGGAGGACCACGGAGGGGAGAGGGTCTTACCGGCCTTGGCTGAGGTGACCCTCCCACCATCGGGGGTCTGCACTAGGTCTGCCGCTGCCGCTAAGAAGCGCAAGAGCAGGACGCAGACGAAGAACCGTAGTCCGCGGAAGAAGGCGAAGAAGGAGACTTCCTCTCGCCAGGACATGGTGGCCTTGCGAGCAGAGTTGGAGCAACTCAAGGCTCTGATGGTGCCTCCTGCGCACCCAGGTTCCTGGGCGGGCGTGGCCAGGGAGGACGCGCTGTCAATGGCAGCGTCGAACACCATGTTCCAGGACCGCGGGGAGTACCGCGAGGAGGAATATGACGACCCCGGGGAGGATCATTCCCCGGAGCGGTCGGTCTTGGCGGTCATAGGGGGAAGCACGGAGGCCAGGGACGGCTCAGAGACTTCCCTCAGGAGTTCGGCGTGCACCGAGCGGGGGGTCGGTGCCCAGCCACTGCAGGCAATACTGCGGGCAGCCCTGGCTAGGGTCGGCCTGGACGACGTGACGGCAGTTCAGCCGAGCAACCCACTATTTAGGCGGGCTCCGTCAGAGCCGCCCTTTGAGGTCCCGCCCTCTCCCGCCTTTCTGGAGGCACTGAAGAGCTGCTGGGCAGACACGGAGACGCGGGGTCGCCATGCGAAGGATGGCAGGACCCTGGCCTCCATGCGGGATGCGGCGATACATGGTCTGGCCCGCATGCCCCCAGTGGACCATTGCATAGCGTCGCTGGTCCTCTCGCCGGACGCCGCGCTGGGGGACAAGGCCAAGTGTCCTAGTGCACAGTGCCGGGTCACAGATGACCTGCTAGTGAAGGCGTATGAGGCGGCGGCTCGGGTGGCTCGGATGGGAAACTCCCTCTCCGTGCTCCTCCTCGCCCAGTCCCAGATGATGCAGGCGACGCATCAGGGGGCGGAGTTGGGACACACACATGAGGCGGCCCTGCAGGCCTTCGGGTTCATGTCGAGGGAGCTGGGCCGTGTTATGTCCACCCTGGTCATGGCACGTCGGCAGGTGTGGCTTGCGCAGGCGCCTATGTCTGATGACTGCAGGCGGGCGTTGAGGACGCTCCCGGTGGTGCCCGGTCAGTTGTTCGGGCCAGAGGCAGAAAGGGCCCTGGAACGGAGGAAACAGTCTAACCAGGCCTCAGAGGCCTGGGGTCGGCGCAGCAGAGGTGCAGGGGCGGCCTCGGCCTACGTCTCGGGGAGACGGAGCGAGAGGCGGGAGCCACGGCACTTGCGATACTGGGACTCGCCTGGGCAGGCAAGAGAGCATGTCCAGGAGGCGACTGACAGTGGACGTCAGCCCAGGGGGGTGCACCCCCCGCCCCGGGGGCGTGGGCGTGGGCGCGGCTATGACCGGCGCCCCCCCAGAGCCGCGGGAGGTCCTCCAGGCACAGCCTGAGAGGTCAGGGCCGGCGGTGGGCAGATTCACACATCAGCACCTGGCCTGTTGGGCGGCCCATTCACAGGACCCATGGGTCCTGGACACCAGGTCCAAAGGCTACAGGCGGCAGTTCCACCGCCGGCCCCCACCACCTTCCGGGGTCAGGATGACCTTCGTCACGGACCCCGCAAGGGTGCAAGCTTTGTCACAGGAGAGAGTCAAACTCCTGGACAAAGGGGCTATCACACCACTGAACCCACGTATACAAAGCGATGGGTTCTACTCCAACTATTTCCTAAGGATGCGGACAGCAGCTGCAGCAATCACGCCCCTGGGGCGGCGGCATCTGCGCCCTCTACAGATGTGGTTCAGCAGCCTCCATAGGGATCCTCGACTTCACAGGTGGGTCAAAGTCAGGGTCACACACAAACCTCTTATCCATCTCCGCCGCTGGCGGGACAGACAGCACGTTCCTGCTGCACGGGGTGCCTCTCGGCTCGGGCACAGCACGGTGGGAGGTCGTGACAACGGGATGCCTCGCCCCAGGGTTGGGGGGCGGTATGGCAAAGGAGGTCAGTCCAGGGGGTGTGGTGCCCTCGGTGGAGGGGGCAGCACATCAATGTCGTCGAACTGCAGACGATTTACTTGGTGCTGAAGCACTTCTTGCCTTCTCTAAAAAGCTGGGTATGGACGTTCTCGCCAACACTTGGCCAAGCAATCTGCTATATGCGTTCCCTCCGATCCCCCTGATAGGGCTCACGCTTCACGGAGTGAGGTCGTCGGGTCGCAGGGTTCTCCTGGTGGCCCCCAAGTGGCCAGCCAGGCTGTGGTTCCCGGCACTCCTCGGACGGTTGGACGGGGAACCATGACAGCTCCCAGCGAGAGTTGACCTCCTGTCCCAGCTGGACGGGGAGGTTTGGCATCGGTGTCCGGCCCACCTTCAGCTGGGTGTGGCCGTTAAAGGGGACCGGGCGCTCCTGACGGGCCTCGGACCCTCTGTGTGTGAGACGCTGCGTAATAGTGTCGATAAAAACTGCGTTTTTACTGGCAGTTACAACGGCCAAGCGGGTGGGGGAGCTCCACGCTCTTTCCATTAGCCCGACATGCCTTCGGTGGAAGGCGGATGGCTCGGGGGCGACTCTGTGGCCGAAGGTGGCGTTCTTGCCCAAGGTCTTGTCCCCGACGCATATTAACCAGGCCATAGAGCTGGAGGCATACCATCCTTCCCCGGCTGGCTCTCAGCCAGGGGAGAGCGACACTTCGTTATGTCCCGGGCGGTGCGGCTTTATATCAAGGCGACGCAGACCATCAGACGCTCAGAGCAGCTTTTGTCTGCTACGGCGGGAAGAACAGGGGACAGGCTCTGTCCAAACAGAGGCTGTCCCACTGGATTGTGGACACAATGAAGCAGGGAAGCCTGCGCCCTCTGACATTGTTTGTCATTCGACCAGGAGTGTGGCCACATCCTGGGCTGCGATGAGGGGAGTGTCCCTGGCGGAGATCTGTGCGGCGGCTTCATGACAGCACCCGGCACATTCTCCAGATTCTACCGCATCAGCGTGGCCTCAGGGTCCACGCTGGCGGCGGCAGTCCTGCCATTGGCGGCGATGGACCAGTAGGTGAGTGGGTTCCTCGTGACGCCGCAGGTATAAGTCATCCACAGTTAAACTGCCACTGGCAGTCAGGAAGGAATGAAACAGAACGTAAGTTACGGAGGTAACTATGGTTCTGTGAATTCCTGGATGACTGCCAGTCATGCAGGTCACTCGGAACCTTCGGTGCGAGAAGATTCTGAGATGACGTATGGTGGGTCACGGCGCACCTTTATAGATGCGCAGGTGCCCCACGTCACGTATGTGACTACGTTGGTATAAAAACACTCGTCTGTCGCGGAGCGCGAGATCATTATTCACAGTTAAACTGCCACTGGCAGTCATCCAGGAATTCACAGAACCATAGTTACCTCCGTAACTTACGTTATTTGGGTGAGTAAAACATAATATTTTAAGCTGGAAATAAGGACCGTGGTGTAAAACACCGAAAATCTCCTTTAACAGAATCTGTCCAGGTTCCATAACAATACAGTAACTGGCTTTTTTAGATTTATATTTAGATTAGATATTATTTCGAACATAGTGGAAAAAATAAACAAAGATAAAGAATAAAAGAAATATAGGCAAGAAAATGTCAAGCAAGAATAGTCAGCTGTTACTTAGAATTCACAGCATACAGTAACTGTCTTTTTAATCTGTGGCTGAAAAGAAAAGTAATGTCCCCTTTGCTCTCCTTTTCCCATAATCCCATTCTCTTTCAACATCCTCCTTGATTTTTCCTCTAAGTTCCACTCTTCCCATGGATATAAATTACATCTACTCGCTCTCCCCTACTTAAATGCTCCAAAGCTATGAGTTTGGTTTATTTGGCATTCATCTCCCAAGAGAGTGTTGACAGTGATAGAAGTTTTCATGTGTCTGGTCATTTCCTCCCCTTCAGCATCGTCACTGTGTCTGTTCACTCCCTCTCCAGGCCTGTCCAGTGACACATATGAGGAGCTGGTGCAGCGTTATGGAGACCGCTGCATATTGAGGCTGCCCAGGGATACAGAGTCCCTGGAGTTTACCCCTCTGTACGGCACGCAGCAGCCGGTGGTCCTGTGGAGACTGAATGATCCTGCGACCAGCAGGGGGCAGCATGACTATATTATTCAGAACGGGACGGTTAAAGGCCACACATGGGTGATAGAAAATGTGACCCAGGCAGACAGTGGGCGCTACACAGCCAGAGGGAAGGACCAAGTGCTACTGAACAAGAACATCAATATATCAGGTTAGGGTCCTCCTTATAGCTCTCATTTGATTTCTTTTCCTGGGGAATTCTGACCCTTTGCATTGTTTAAAATTTTAATTACATGTATCTAAGAAATGTAGTGTATTCTATTGTTGAACTCTTTGTGAGACATTCTGAATTAGAACATCAACTCAATAAACCAATTAAAAAAGTGTAAATGCTACAACCCTCAGGTTTATGAAACCTTTTGAGAAGGAATTGGACAGTTTTTCATCCGACAGCAACACATGTGAAAACGAATGATTGTGAAAATGATGATTTGGTGACATTAATAACATCCTCTTAACCCTAACCCTCATTAATAACATCCTCTTTCTTGCGCCTCCTCTCTTTCAGCACACACAGAGTCTCATGATATGATGGTGGGGGAAGAGCTCGAGATCTCCTTCGATCTGCACCCTGACTCGTGTCACCTCACCTTCTTCCCAGAAGATGACGCTGATTCGTACGAGTTGGTCAGTGCAGGCAGGCTGCAGGATAATAATTATAATATTTCACTTCACTCCTATTTGTCCAGGTTTGTGGTTTTGATCAGGAACCTCCAAACCTCGAACTCCGGACGCTTTGAGCTCACAGATCAGAACGGCAACCTGGCCCTGGTGGTGAACTTGAAGGTGATGGGTAAGTCCTCTCTATGATATTGTCATTGTCAGGGGAAACCCACTCAAAGAAATCAAACCAGACTTTAACCATTTCAATTACATGTCGTTTTAGCACGCATTTCAATTACATAAGTTCAATGTAAAATGTCTTAAAATGTCTTAATGTCTACTCGATTAGTTTATATTCGGTTTATAGTAACCGTATTTAGTTAATTATTTGAACAAATAAACTTTTGATTTTATATATTTCAGTTACATTTTCTTCAGGTTTACTAGGGCCGCAAATCCTTTTCTTGAGTATAGTCTCTCTGAAATGTTAGATTTTCAGAAGAAGAAGTAATCGATTCCTAGGGTGGAGACTCTGGAGGGCTCATGATGTCACAATGTCATGACATCATTATACCCAGGTATGACATCATCAGTCAGGCCTAGGGTTGGGTACCGAAACCCGGTACCATAGTACCGAACTGCAACGCAGATTTAGGTGCCTTAATGGCTCATTTCCACCACATATAACAGCACAGTACAGCTCTACTCGATCTGGTATTACTCGGCTCTACTTGATATAGACTCTGTTTCCATAGCAAGTTTACTTGCCTCCGCCTACACCTGGTCGTCATAGCGACCGCATATCTGCCCCCCGCCCATAGCCGAAGTAGGCTATAAGTATTTAAACTATTTAAACTGATTATGAAATACTGGTGCCTCTAAATGACCTACAGTGTACATGGGCAAATGTGACAATCGGCTAGGTGAATGGATATCACTTTGTTGTTACTCAAACTCACATGCATGCACTGCGCGGGGACGGGAGAGGCGCTACGGGGAGAACCCCAGCGGCAACTCAACAGGCAAGACTGCGGCTTCGCCTGCGGCCTAGCGGAGCCAACTACAAAGGGCTTCCCGAGGAGCGGACTTTTTTCTCTCTCAAAACAATTGAAAACCACCGCATGTTAAAGCTGAGCAAGGAGATCGATTTTATTTCACCAGCGCCGAAGGCAGCAACACAAAAGAAATAACTTCTGGAAATAACAGAAGAGAAGGTAAGCCCCACTAAACTGGTATCCAGCATTGACAGTAGATGCCTACAGTAAACACGATTCTGCCTGACCAATCAGTCGTCTGCAGTGTTTTCACGTCAGCGTATGGTACCGGCTCCACAGCCCTAGAACCTCAACAGAGCAGGGACCAAAAGCAGCACGACTCAACCCCGACTCAACCCAGGCTGTCCATGTTTTTGATCGGTGGAATGAGACAAAAAAGCCAGACGAGCTGTGCGGGGCCGCGTTGATACCAGCGGTGGAAATGGGCCATTATTTAAGTGCCATGCCCGAGCTGCTAAGTGAAATATCAATACATCAAATTGTTGTTTGAAAGCCTCTTTGAAAGTACCGTTTTAGGCACCGGTACTATTTTAGAAGTATCGTTTTAGCGATACTTCAGGCCCGATGTCACTTTTGTGACGCAAATCGTCACCTCGCCTGCTGAACTTTGAGCAATCGGCCCTCCAATTATAGTAGAAAAAAATATAGTAGTAGTAGTAGTAGTAGTAGTAGTAGTTTATTTGGTGAATGTCAACAAAAACAGGAGACAGACAATCACCGAGGATAAACACAATAAAGTCTCAGACTTATTTCCATTGTGGTCCTCATGAACATAAAACATAAAAGGGACATTTATCATTATGTCCACATTGTACATAAGTCTACAGCAAACAAAGTGTGCGTGTGTGTGTGTGTGTGTGTGAGAGAGTGTAAGTGCGTGCGTGTGTGTGTGTGTGTGTGTGTGTGTGAGAGAGTGTAAGTGCGTGCGTGTGTGTGTGTATGTATATATGTATATTGTATATACTGTGTATTCATTATCAATAAAGAACTCAATCAATCAATCAATCAATCAATGTGTGTGTGAATAAGCATCTCCTGTGCAGGCCTGTGATGCTACCAGGGGTTCATCCAGTGATGGTTTCCCTGTAGCTAAGGCTGGTTGATCTGGCCCATGAAGAGAACAGTACCTGTTGGATTATGTCGGATGAGGAACAGGAAAGGTCTGTCCACAATGACCCAGGGTGGAGAGGACCTGGCTAGCAAAATGGCAGTGGTGGCTGCTGCTGCTTTCGTGCCATCCTCGTTCACCTCGATTTTAGCTTTCTGGAGTGCCATTTAGATACATGCACAGGCTCCGCACTCAGGTGTCTGAAGTCCGCTTTGCTCTCACTGAACATGTCTGTGATCCCCAGTGCTGAGAGGGGTGCCTCCAGATCCACCTCTGCCTCAGCTGTAAACTTGGGAATGAGGAGGCGGACCTTCCTGGGGTGCATGAGTTTGGCCCAGCTCTGCACCGTGGCTGTGCTGATGTGTGGGGTGACGTCTGAGAGGGGCGTGTCCTCTTCAGAAGGCAGGGCGATCAGCATGCTGACATTGTTGCCGTGGTAGGGCAGCTCAATCACCTTGTATTTCACTCCCTGGGTGGTGGCCAGGCCGATGTTGAAGACAGACAGCTGGGACATCATTGGGACTTTATATACGTTCCCGTTGCCCCCGTTGAAGGTTCTCATCTTGGTGTCTTCAGGCTGGAAGCGAGACTTCCACTTTGAAGTAGATGGAGTTGACAGCGACCAGACGTGTCATCTGAGGGTCCAGCATGTCTGCTTGGATCAGGCTGGGGATGTGACCTTTGGTCTTATTGCTGACCCACTCATTGATTTGGTCTTCTGCCACCTGGTTGTCACTGAAGTCCAGGGTCCTGCTCTCACACTGGAAGTTGGCTTTGTTGACGGTGGTGAAGGTGTCCTTCAAGGGGGAACCCTCCTGGGTGAATATGGCATTGGCAATGGTCACAACATCCGGGTTGGATCTGGCTGTCAAGGTCTTGTGCAGCTTCCTCAACATCTTGTAAGGGCCATTTTTCTTGTAGCGGAGAGCAGTAAGGACCTGCCTCCGGGTTTGTCCATGGGCACCTGGTAGCAGCATGCCCAGGATGGAGGCTACTCTATGGGGCGAGAGCACCACATTGTCCCGGGGGTTGGAGCGGGCGACTTGCTGGAACACCTGCAGGCCCAGATCAGAACCCTGTTCGCCGTAGGAGGGAGCCTGGGACAGCACACCTGTGTGGCCACACAAGGTCACCAGCACATATAGGCACACAATACAGAGAGGTGCCTCGTATTGATCTCCATATCACCAAATGAGATGTCGCACCGCAGGTGAAAAACCTGTGTAACGTTATAGCGCTATATATCAGCAAAGCGCTCTTCTTTTCAATACAAACAAACCGTCCAAGCGATAAATGTAGGTTCGTGGTTCGTACCCAGCGTGGAACGAAGAACTCCTTATTCCAGTCAAGGTGAAGAGGGCTACTAACTTACCAACTCAAGTAGAGAAAGAGTTATGACATCATTGATGATCTCACTATTTGATTCATGACATCACAGATGATGTCACATTGCATGAGTGAGAGGGATTTATGGCATCACTGATGATGCCATAATGGAAGTTGAGCAATTGTGTGCCATGGGCCCTCCAATAATTATATTATAGTTGAAATTGTAGTTGTGAAACAGTTATGACATCATTGATGATGTCACTATTTGATTTATGACATCACAGATGTCACAATGTATGAGTAGAGAGGCAGACAGACAGAGACACAACTTGAACTTGAATATGCAGAAAATATTACAAATATGTGTATTATTATATGTATGTTGACAGTGGCAAAGGTTTTCCACCTTCGGAAGCTC
Organism: Poromitra crassiceps; assembly: GCF_964638095.1. Classification (NCBI taxonomy): domain Eukaryota; kingdom Metazoa; phylum Chordata; class Actinopteri; order Beryciformes; family Melamphaidae; genus Poromitra; species Poromitra crassiceps. The sequence continues at coordinate 45,694,345 of NC_139634.1, read as the reverse complement.
ACTGTTAAGGACACGGGGGCTGGGGGTTATCCCTGGTCTGTTGACAGTCCTCGGCTTTATAGCACTCGTGCTGTTTGGTGCTGGGTTTGTCGGGTACTGCATGTGTTCCTGTTTGAATTGCAGCTGCATCCAACTAGAGCAGAGGTTCCCAAACTTTCCAGACCAAGTACCACTATGTACCAAACCGAATTTCCAAAGTACCACTTCCCACTGCGGCTACGAACTACCACCTCATAAAATAAATCACTGATTTAACCATGCAATAGCATCAGAAAGGCTAAATAGTAGGCAAGTTTATTTGTAAAGCACATTTCATACACAGAGGCAATTCAAAGTGCTTTACATTAAATGGATAAAAAGAAAAGAGCACACAAAAGAGCACAAATACCTGGGTATGCAGTAGCCTAGGTAAACCCAGCCACCACGTGACCTGCTCTCTCAGTTCCCAGTCACTATCGTCTAGCGAACGGGCCATTCAAATCGATTTCTGGGGCGATTGAAAGACCCACGCAGACCCGCAGCCAATGAGTGACGGCGTGACTGCCAACATCAGTCCTGCCGTGATCGGCCAATCAGAGAGTGCGTCTTTGTCAATGACGTGTAACAGCTGCAGCGGCTTAGCACTACCTAGCCGTTAGCATTTGGCCTCTCTAAAGCATAGCTCCCGAGCTAGCTACTAGCTGGCTAGCTATATGGCTATGCAACTACGTGAGGAAATTCAAGTGAAAACAGCTGTTGAGGTTGAGGTCTGTTGATCAAAATAACACCTAGCGTTATCGAAATCGGATTTTAGCGGACCATACAAGCCAGGGCTTCAGAGCTGATCACCTGGACACATTTTATGGCGAAATTATCTGATAAACTTGTCTGTGCTGCTCTGTGGTGATCAGCTAATGTCTTCATAGCATTGTGATTATGATTTAATGCATTATGGAAGATAAACGCTGGTTTAACATAATTAAAATAATTCCCTACCAAACATGTAAAGTGACGCTTCTGTGCAGTAGACCATTTGGGCATAACATTATGTAATGTGACATGAGATCACCACATTTCAATAAATATAACGTTTTTGCACATTTGAATGCTGCTGGTCGTTTGTTTAATGCTGTATATATTGGATATTTAAAGCTGATACACAACACAATTGTGTTGAGGTAATTCTGCCAAGCTCAGTTAAAAATATAACATGTAACACTTTACACAATCAAATCTAACTTATTCACAGCAATACACAGTCCAGTAGTACAGTGGGCTAATTGTTTGAATTATATCGAAATATATTTGCATGGTGTAGCATGTAATGCAGATAATGTAGCTAGATACTCTGACACAGAAAGGCAGACAAGCTAGCAGCAGGGATCTTGTCACACTGATTCCAGATAAACTCCTCTGTCTAGCCAGCTATACAATATTGATCAAAATAACACCTATATCGAAATCGGATTTTAGCGGACCATACAAGCCGGGGCTTCAGAGCTGATCACCTGGACACATTTTACGGCGAAATTATCTGATAAACTTGTCTGTGCAGCTCTGTGGTGATCAGCTAATGTCTTCGCATTGTGATTATGATTTAATGCATTATGGAAGATAAACGCTGGAAGGCTGGGTAGCATTATAACGTCATCCAGGCTACAGTAACATTAGGCTATTATAGTTATGAAACGCTGATTCAAACGTTACAATAATAAGACACAATAGGAGCCAGTTACCCTACTGTAGATAGAGAGTAATTTCAGACCACCAGATATCACCATATTTATGTTATTAAATGCTGTAACGTTAACGGTAATTCTCATGTGTATGGTTTATTTATAAGCATTCATTGATTGAAGCAGAGTGCTGGTCGGTTAAGTTTCTCTGTAGTCATGTCCTCTGCTCCAATCTTCGTTCGTAGTTTCTTCTGTCTCTCGTCCAGCAGCTGCAGATGTCATCATTATCCACGTTATTGATTATTATTTATAAAAAAATCTCATTGTGTAAATATTTTGTGAACGCACCAATAGTTAGAGAAGGAAACCTCTCTTTGCATTTTATTTTGTTTTTTAATAAAAGTAGGCTACTTAATATCTCACGTGGCTTTGATTCATCATTGCAAATTTAGCCCAATTTGTATAAAATGCAGATGTGAACAGCTAGGTTTAATGACAAATATGGAATATCACCCAAGGAAATACCACGGTTTAATGCCAACAGATAAACCATACAGATTTGTTGTAATTGTGAACACAAAGGGAGCAAAGACATGGTTTTCAAGTATAACACAATGTATTTTATTCAAAGACAGGATTGAAAAATATAGGTCACTTGTATTCACTTCAGACAAGACACTACGTTAAAGTCTGAAATTTACCTAGATTTGCTATACGAATTGACATTTCAGCTTGTCACCTGATGTCATTATTAATGGACAGTACAGTAGTAAAGATTTTGAAAATTTTGATTAATCAATCCAAGTCAGAAACACGTGTACAAATATTGAATGCAACAGTCTCGTTCTGGAGCGAACCCCTCAGCTGAATTCACGTTGGAATATGATATCAAGGCTTGATAGATTTGATTGTACTCATACAGCAGTGTGGAGCTTAACATCTAGCTAGGTTGCATCTGGAATATGATCTGGATTATGTATAATATACAGTATAACACTACGCTCACTATCATGACATTCACGTTAACGCTATAGCCTCCACAAATCTACTGTAGCTAGCTAGCGTCAGCTACATCTGTAACCACGCTGAAATGCGAGTGCATTAACGTTATTTCTAGCTAGGTCAAACACACCTTACCGTTATGAGTGTGGCCGTTTTGGATTAACATTAAGTCCACGATCATTTCCGGGCTGCAGCAGAGTCGAGCCCTGGAGGCAGCCTGGAGCTCTGTGAGCTCCAGAGGGGGTGCGCGATGCACTGCTGCCGGTGCCCGACACCCTGCACCCGACCTCGGGCTGCAGCAGAGTCGAGCCCCGGAGGCAGCCTGGAGCTCTGCGAGCTCCAGAGGGGTGCGCGATGCACTGCTGCTGCCCGACACCCTGCATGAGCTTGATTTGTTTTGAAGGTTTTGTCTGGTACTATTCAATATGATTTATGCAGATAAGACAGCGTGTCCCTGATAACTGTATAGATGATGACTGTTCTTCACAGCCACAAATATCTCTCCAGATCTGCGGCCATCTGCAGCAGGGATCGAGGTTTGGGTCCGTGTGTAGACAGTTGTCCTGTTCATTCCCTGACCACCGTCACAGGAGTCATTGGCAGAGGCGATGTTCTCTCTTCTTGGAAGCTCTAATAATATCAAACGTAGCAGTTACTGTATGTTACACGTGGCTAACGTTAGCTAGCTTCTGACATGTTTTTCTAGAATTCATTAGATCGTTAAATGCTCCCGTAATCTAGCTAACCCCCACACAGCCGATGAGGAAAAGTCAGTCATTTATCGAATGTCTTTCTTACCAAACACAATTACGCTAGTTTCTGAGATAATATATAGTGTGGCATATACCTGTGAATAACATATTCTTACCTGGAAATCACACATCGATCCGTAGGCCAGCTCTGAGTCTGTTTACATTTCGGGCGGAGGGGGGCTTGGTTGGTTGTAGCTGGTTGTAACCATTTGCGTGTTAGCAGTACTGAAATGAAAAGTGTTAGCTAATGCGCTAACAACAAAGGTCGCAGAGTGATGACGCCATCTGCTGCACTGCGCATGTGCTCTGTGCACTAAACTGGTTGGATGATGGTTGCGTAATGGAGCGGTCTACCGGGGGGGGGCAACAACCGCAGGAAATCGTTTAACAATGGTGGGAATCCAGACCATAGTGACTGAGAACAGGTCTGAGAGCAGGTCACGTGGGGGATGGGTTTACCCAGGCTAGGTATGCAGTGCACCTATTTAATAATGTATGCCAAAAATCCAATTTCTTTAGTTTTACACACTTTTTCACATCAAAAGTTCATTTTTCAAGATTTCATTCATAACAGTAATCTACAGTTTGCTGACGTCACCTAGTACTATCAAATTTCTACCCCATTTCAACCAATCATATCACGACCAGTGTTGGGGGTAACTCATTACAAAAGTAACTTATTACATGTAATATATTACTTTTAGCAGTAACTCAGTAATATAACTTATTACTTATAGGATTTCAGTAATATTATACCAGTTACTTTGTCAAGTAACTCAAGTTACAAATTGAGTTACATTTGATTAAATCAAAGCACATATTTAAAAAAAGATACAATAATTTCCTAATCAAATTGTGTGTTTTTATGCAAATAACCACTACAGATGACAATAAAAAAAGGAAAATAATAACATTTTGAATTTTGGATTGTTTACACTGACTTCAAGGCGGTTGAAATAACTTTTTCGGGATGGTTCTGGGGCAGCGATGTCATTCTGCTGCTGCTGTTGTTTTGGTAAAAGTAATGCAAAAGTAGTGTAATAAGTAACGAGTTACTTTACACAGAAAGTAATAATGTAAAGTAACTTATTACTTTCAAATGAAAGTAACTAGTAGTATAGTAGTATATTAAATTTTTTAAGTAACTTGCCCAACACTGATCACGACATGGCAGCTGTCAATCAAATCTTCATTTCAGGATAATTTTCTCTTTCAAATGAAAGAGAAAATGGCGCCTAGTGCCTGTCATCTGGCAGAATTTCTAGCCTATAAACTAACTACTAACTTGGCAAATTGTATGAAACATAAAAAGACAAAAGCAAACGGTAATGTCTAAGAATGCAAAGAAATGTAACTGGCTCGTTAAAACTCGCATTCCAGGAATATTGTATTTACCGCAATAGCGTTAATGGCGCGCGCCTGAGAGCGTGGTTGTCAGGGGTCGCCCCTCGGAGATTCCATGCGGGGCGGGCAGCACCCATGCAACGGATTGTCCGCTCGTTCCGCACAGAAGCAGCTGGCTGCCTGGTACTCGGCGGATCCCACTCGCGTAGCACGACAACACGATCAATCCCACTCGATCTGGGGTGGAACACGCCAGGATTGGCCAATGCCAAAGCCAGTCCCCAGAATTGTCAAATCAAATCATCGACACCCTATATCAGTGGTCCCCAACCACCGGGCCGCGGACCGGTACCGGGCCGCAACGCATTTCGTACCGGGCCGCGAGCCGGTCCAAAAAAAAATATATATATTATTATTATTTCTTTTAACTCATTGAGTGCCACGGACGTCGATCGACGTCAAAGTAAATAGTGACGTAGAGTGCCACGGACGTCGATCGACGTCAAATGCGTTTTTTGACGGTGGGACGTGGATGAAAGCCTCAGGCATCTCCTGTACAAATATGGGAGCTATTGAAGGTGTATAACCTATTTTACGGACTCATTAGGTGGCGACAGTGCTCTCCAGATTAGAGACAGGTCCGGAGAAACAGGAGGAAAAAGCCGTGATCAAAGAGAAACCGATGCATGCTGCAGCCAGAGCCATATAGATTGCTCTGTCTGGAGCTGACGTTGGCTGCGAACAGGAGTCAATCCGCGCCCACAACTGAGCCCCTCTGTCTCTGTCTGTCTGGCTGTATAGTTTCTCCACACGATTAGCCACCAGAAAAGCAGCACCCGACGCCAAACCATTCCGCAGTCCGGTTTGGCTCTTCCCTGTCGCGCTGGGAGCCACCCGGCACACACAAACGGAGCACTCCGAAAATAGAGTGGGTGCGTGTTGGCTGTGTGTTACGTGTGGGGAGGAGTTTGCAGCTGAGGGGGGGAGGGGGGGAGAGGGGGTGGGGCACGCAGGGCATCACACAACTACACCACGTCACTACATCAGAAAATATTATCTTCAGACTCAGTGAATGTGCCTGAAATGCTGCATTTCACAAAAGGCGGAATATCTCAGCTAATAATTTGAAACGCCTGTATTTGCTCAAAACGACCTATCTTCTCCGGCTCATAACTAAAGAACGGAAAATGGTATCAATAAACTTTTTTTTGCTGATGATACAATAGAGCCAGCTCGTTCTTTGTGCGTGTTCGGTGTTTACATAGTAATATCACACAATATTCTGTGGGCCTCGAGAAATCACTGAAAACGCTCTAAAACTCTGGCACTGGGAGCGTCCGTAGTGGCTGGCACTCAATGAGTTAATAAACATAGGCTATAATATTATAGGCTGTGTGTGGTAGTTGAAACATAGTTTCAAGTTGACGTTTATTTATGTTTGTAGTTCAAACGAAAACATAAATACCGTAATTTCCGTACTATAAGCCGCACCGGAGTATAAGCCGCAGCAGCAAAATTGCCTGTTTGTTACATATATAAGCCGCACCGGACTATAAGCCGCAGGTGTTTTAATGTTTTTTTTTTTTGTGTTTTAATGTTTAATTACCATATGTAAGGGTTCGTGCACAGAGGGGATTGTCGGGAAAGAGATGGCTGTTTGAGGAAGCTCCCATTTATTAACATTTCAACAAAACAACATAACACAACACCACCTGTGTTTGTTTTTTACAGTGCACACAGTGTCCGCGGTGTGGTGAAAAGAGGGCAAGAGAGGAAATTAAAACAGAAGTGGATTTATAGTTAGAAAGAGTGCTAAAGAAGAGAGAATTCCGTTTTTTATTTTAGTATTTTAGTATTTTAGTACTATTGACCAGTCCAACTCAAAAGATATTCGGCAGTTTCACTTTGAGCTCTTGTTCCGCCGCTGTCCATCAATGGTTATGACGAGTCTCGCTGGGTACAGTACGCCAAAGCGATATCCATTGACTTTAACCTTTTCGATGATGCTGTTGTATGTTGCGCGTTTCTGTTGCACCAACGCGGAGAGGTCCTGCCGGACGAAAAAGCACGTACCCTTCTGCGGGGAAGAGGCTTCTTCCCCGCAGCCTGGAGGATGAGTTGACGGTCGGGCCAGCGGAGTAGGCGGATGAAGATGGCCCTCGGTGTCAGGCCGGGGTCTGGATGTGGCCGAGGCGCCCGGTGTGCCCTGTCCACTGTGGTTTCTCGCCTTCCTTCAGGTCCAGGATGTAACACAGGATTTTGCCAAGGAAAGCGTCCATGTCACCAATCTCAGCTCCTCTTTTACATTGATCAGGCGAATGTTATTTCTTTTACTCCTGCTGATTAAGTCATCAACCTGCGTGTGCAGGGTTTCGATTTGTTTTTGCATTTTATCCATTTTCGGACTCACTGTGTTGTTTTTGTCCTCCAGTGCGCTGATGCGCTTTTCCGCATTAGAAACTCTGTTCACGGTTGCCTTATTTTCTTTAGTGAGTGAGTGGATGGACTTCTGCACGTTTTCAAACTTGTTTTCAAGCTGCTCAAAACCTCTGAGCGATGTCGGACTTAATCGATAGTGTTTCACGGAGTAAAAGTTAAGCCCAAGCCGTGTATCTCCAGCCTCCAGCAGGTGAGTCATTTCCTCATTCATGGCGGTGATTGCTTCGTCTCTTTTCTTTCTGCTTACTGGTTTTCAGTCTTGTGCTTCTTCCAGCAGACATTCGCCCCACTCTTTAAAGTTATTCAGTTGGTTCTGGTCACCTTATTCATTTTAGATCAGATCGCTAAAACATATTGTTTGGTCTGGTGTAGCAGCTGTCTAGCTGAGCGCCATGTTCACCGTGATGCCGGTTGATTTCCGCCAAATGATGTCAAGTCAAGTCAAGTCAAATTTTATTTATATAGCACCTTTCATACACAAAGGCAATTCAAGGTGCTTTACAAAAAAATAATCGAAAAAACAAGCAGCAAAGCAATGCACATAAAATGTGCAGATGAAGCTGTGTAACCTGTAAAATCCATCGATTTTGGAGGTCACCGAGTGGCCGTTTGCTGAAAAAATCCATAGATAAGCCGCACCGTTATATAAGCCGCAGGGGCCAAAAAACGGGGAAAAAGCCGTGGCTTATAGTCCGAAATTTACGGTAATGTATAGGCTACATACAGTACAACTCAAAAGGCTGTTATTTACCCTTTGTCGCCACCTGGTGAGTAAACATATATGCAACTAAAACCATTCAAATTGACAACCGGTCCACAACTTTTTTTCCCATGTATCTACCAGTCCTTGGCACAAAAAAGGTTAAGAACCCCTGCCCTATATGGTCCGCCTCTCAACCCTGTCATCTCAGACAAGATTTGTTTTCAGTCTCCGATGCTCGAGCTATTGCATTCCGTTTCGGTTCATTTAGACTTTAACATATTTTTTAGTTTGCGCACGAAATCATATGCAGCATAATTATATCATAGATGGCGCACAGTTGCATGATGGCGCTTAGGTGGGTGGGCGCGGTGTCTGTCTGTTTGTCAGTCGTGATTTTGGGACCTCCGATCTCCAGAGTCTCCACCTTAGGAATCGAATGCATGCAGCGTGCGAGTATATATAATTGATGTATGTACGGTATGTATGTATGTATGTATGTGATGTATGTATGTATGTTGACAGTGGCAAAGGTTTTGCACTATCGGAAGCCCACTGTTAAGGACACGGGGGGTCTCCAGGGTCTGTTGGCCGCTGTGGGCATTATGGCACTCGTGGTGGGTGTCGGGCCATGCGTGTGTTTTTGTTTGAAGTGGAGCTGCATCATACTATGCTATGGCTGTATGAAGATATTCGGCTGCGTACCGCCCGACGACCCCGTTGCTGATGAGCCTGACGCCGGTGGTGAGGTGAGAATCTGGGTTACACCTGTATGTGTGTGTACAATAGACCTGTATGTGTGTGTACAATAGACCTGTATGTGTGTGTACAATAGACCTGTATGTGTGTGTACAATAGACCTGTATGTGTGTACAATAGACCTGTATGTGTGTACAATAGACCTGTATGTGTGTGTGTGTACAATAGACCTGTATGTGTGTACAATAGACCTGTATGTGTGTGTGTGTACAATAGACCTGTATGTGTATACAATAGACCTGTATGTGTGTGTGTGTACAATAGACCTGTATGTGTATACAATAGACCTGTATGTGTGTGTGTGTACAATAGACCTGTATGTGTGTACAATAGACCTGTATGTGTGTGTACAATATACCTGTATGTGTGTGTACAATAGACCTGTATGTGTGTACAATAGACCTGTATGTGTGTGTACAATATACCTGTATGTGTGTGTACAATAGACCTGTATGTGTGTACAATAGACCTGTATGTGTGTACAATAGACCTGTATGTGTGTGTACAATAGACCTGTATGTGTGTGTGTGTACAATAGACCTGTATGTGTGTGTACAATAGACCTGTATGTGTGTACAATAGACCTGTATGTGTGTACAATAGACCTGTATGTGTATACAATAGACCTGTATGTGTATACAATAGACCTGTATGTGTGTGTACAATAGACCTGTATGTGTGTACAATAGACCTGTATGTGTGTACAATAGACCTGTATGTGTGTGTACAATAGACCTGTGTGTGTGTACAATAGACCTGTATGTGTGTACAATAGACCTGTATGTGTGTGTACAATACACCTGTATGTGTGTACAATAGACCTGTATGTGTGTGTGTGTGTGTGTACAATAGACCTGTATGTGTGTACAATAGACCTGTATGTGTGTGTTCAATAGACCTGTATGTGTGTACAATAGACCTGTATGTGTGTGTACAATATACCTGTATGTGTATACAATAGACCTGTATGTGTGTACAATAGACCTGTATGTGTGTGTACAATAGACCTGTATGTGTGTACAATAGACCTGTATGTGTATACAATATACCTGTATGTGTGTACAATAGACCTGTATGTGTGTGTACAATAGACCTGTATGTGTGTACAATAGACCTGTATGTACGCGGGTGTTTTCTCAGGGGTTCCTCTGCCTTTCCGAAGCCCTGCCACTCCGACCGTTAACTTCCATTATTCGGACTGGCGGTCGTTCACCTTAGAAGCCGCAATGCCGACCTTAGGTTTAGGCGTGGGGGTGGGAGAGGTTAGGTTTTGGGTTAGGGTCTGGGGGAGGTTAGGTTTAGGCATGGGGGGAGGTTAGGTTTGGCGTGGGGGCTGGGAGAGGTTAGTGAAAAACGGGGAATATAGACCCCCTTTCTGAGTGCCGATATTTCGGAGTGGCAGAACGTCGGAGTGGCAGCACGTCGGAGTGGCAGCATGTAACCGTTTTCTCATGTCATACTGTACATACGCGGAAATGCGATTTGGCGTGCAGTTTAACAACAACAATGGCGGCAAACTACGATAACATACTCGCAACCACTAACCATAACCTAACCCCCACAACTTCCATGTAAAGTTATTATGCATATTAGATTTCTAATGTAAGTGGACGAGGGCGAAGTGCATCTGAACTGCATATGTATGACACGAGAAAACACCCGTTCGGCCCCCAACCCTCAGCAAACTTTGGCCCTCTGTTAGCGAGGACATTTTTTTGTGGTCCTCTCTATCATCAAAGTTCCTGGGTTATGGCATGACAATATTTGTTCGGCCCCCGGCAACAATCTGGGTTTCTCATGTGGCCCCCCATGAAAAATAATTGCCCACCCCTGATCTAGCCTCTTAAATTGGTTCTCAAAGTGAACCAGATTCATGCATTTTAGTTTAAAATGTACACATTTTTCTTACAGGCGGCATGGCCCTCCGAACCCCCCAAGAGGGTCCAAGCAAAGTCCACCCACCACAATCTCTCCAAATCCACATAGTTATTAGTATTTTCTTTGTTCTTAAAAATATACATTGCCTGCTTGTGTTTTGCAATATGGATATTGTTTTATTTATAATTAAATTGAGCATTGGGCCTTTATAAGAATGTTTATTTGTATTATTTCAATTGTCACACTCATGGATACATATTTGAGGTTTGTTTATTAATTGGGAAAAGGACCACTGGAACAAACGCCGCGAACATGATCCGGCTACTTTTTCAATCTGACTGGCTACTCAAAAGTTTGGGGAACTCTCTGCATACATATGCAGCCCATGAGATCAGGTTGACAATAGTATACAAATCATTTGAATAAAGGCAAGGCAAGTTTATTTGTACACACACACACACACACACACACACACACACACACACACACACACACACACACAATCAGGTTCATGAATGAGGTTCATCTTTCAGAACCTCATTGCTGTGTGTGCAAAGGTTGGCTGGCGATAAACTAGGAAAAGGTCCGTACCCACATAAATTGGGACTTATTAAATGTAGGGGGGGGGGGGGGGGTGATTGATACAGCATCCTTACAGAATTCCATCACAGTCAGTGCCAGGGTAAATATTAGACAGGGCTGGAGCACCGGCAGAAAAAATTAAGCAAGTTTAAAATCAGCTGTTATGCTGTTGATATCACATGACCAACATGCTGCGTTCAAACTGCAGGATGCCCCTGGCCCCGAGCCTGTTTCACCCCTTCAGGCGTGCAGCCTGTCCGATGTGCCCTCCCCCCATCATGAGGTGTGAACACACACACACACACACACACACACACACACACACACACCTACACTTTGATAGGGGAATTTTAAATCACATTATCCTTTATTTGGACAATCACTAGTTAATATATTCATACACATTTTCATTTGAGTTACACATAGTTATTGTACATACATAGACGTCATATTCAGATAGCCTGTAGTGTACATTTGCAGCTCGTCTCTATTTCACACTGTGTCACTATGTCCTGTACAGAGCCAGAATACCAGGTAGCTTGTCTGCAGATTAGCCTTCAAATGTGTGTCAATACAGATGTCATCTGATGTGTGTCCTATAAGTATGTCTGACTTTCTGTTCATGGTACTGTATGTAAGTCTGTATCCATATCATTTAAGATGACTTCTGACTCCTGGCTCCATCTTTTTGATCACAAGTGGTTTTCTCCAAGTGGTTTCACTGTTTACCTTTTGGCTGTCAATTTCTATTCTATAACACTACTCAATGAACAACACACTTGTTCTTATCAGAGCCATATAATAGAAGAGTTCCGACATCTCCATTAACTCCAATGGACCAGTTTTTTTTACTCTCAAGAGTTCCAGGAAGTAAGGTCCTGGATTAAGCAGCACTGTCAAGTTGCAGCAAAATAGACAGTTTGTGTTGTACTCTGAAAGGGTTTTTCATCCCTTGAATCAAGTTGTACATTATCAGCTTTATTTTAGCATGCAAAAGTAGCGCGGGACCCATTCCTGGCTGTTCATTGGCTAATGAGTCTCGCATTTTGGTCCTCCGCTGATGCCACTCTCTCTCTAGAGGACACTAGTTCTTATGGTTAGCTTTCAGGAAACAGGAAGTCATCATTCCTACAGGATCTTGATATGGACAAATATAGGCTATTCACTGCATTCAAATTCAATCTCTTTTTGTCCATAATTCCATCCTGTAGGAATGTTGACTATAAAAAGTAACTATGATATTTCTGTATTGTGCAAACAAATGAGCTATACAGTCCGACACTCTTTTGGCTAGCCCCATAAACGTCAATCTCTATCACTGATTGACTGACTGAAGTTACACCATTGGTCGGCTGTGTCACATGGCACACCCATTACACGGTCCAGCCATTTACTAGGTTTTGACCTAGTCTTGTTAAAGGCTGTCCTATCGTTCTCTCATCACACTAGAGTGCCTGTCCTCTTGCACAATTCTTTTACACTTTTTTTCCTTTAGCAATCCTGCCAAATAGACTGCCGATCTCCTGCGCGATGGTCTTGTTTGTTTATGAATACTTGTGCTTATGTATCTAATGTGGTCATGCTTTATTGATGGTAATATGCTACACATATCAGCTCCAGCAAGCAATATAATATCACTATTGTAGTTTATCAGTGATATCAGTATTATAGTATATCAGTATTTTGGGGTTTCCAAGCAGTGCTGCGGCCTTGCCTCTCACACACAGGGACTTTTTTGTATTTGTCTGTCCAGGTTCCAGCTTCAGATGGACAGGCAACCCCTCCCTTCACTCCATCTGTCCCTCCTGACTATACTGACTGTCTCTCTTCGGACCCCGGACCACAGTTTGAGCTGAAGGGAGTGACCATCGGTTCAGACTCCACTGACTGTGACGTCTACACCTCAGACAAATTCAACTTCCTCTAAACAGCCTTGACCAGGAGGCTCTGACTCAACTTGGTGTAACCTATGTTTCTGTTGACACTTCTGGCAGCAACCCATGTTAAGGGCTTGCCCAGCGCTGGAGGCAATCTCCGGTTTGCAAAGCGCACACGCTAACCACTACACCAAGAGGGCTAGCTCCCTTGGTGGAGCTGTTAACGGGCCTTTATACTGGGGAGTGAGTTTAACCAACTTACTCGCTACCACTCACAGGACTCACATTCACTCAGTTACACTGGCAAATCCAATCATTACTGTGCCTCTGAAGTTCTTATCCAGCCTCAAGAAAGTCTTTTTACTGTCTTGTTTTTATACTAAAAGCATGCAACATACAGTAGCAGCAGTAGCGGCTGCATATAATTGTGGGGAGCTTAATTATTAACAGAAAGTCCAATGCATGCAGCCACTGGCAGCTAATTTCTAGGTCCGGTGGAAAGCTGTGCAGTCCAGAGGTGTTTTTACAGCCGAGAAAGCAACACTGCCGACCCATTCTGGTTACTAGCTAACAAATACTAACACTAAACTAACGCTAAATCAAACAACTATTGTATCTAAAACACACAAAGTTGAACTATGAGCTGAGCTAACCTACAACTACTAAAATTGGAAAACAACCCAACAACTGTCTAAAATCGCTAACTAACCTACTAAATACTATAAACACACAACTATAAAATGTACACTAAAATAATCTATGCTAACAGTACAATCTATTCAATCACTATCCTCTATCCACGCATTTTGCTCAATCCACTCTTATTCTGATTTCACCCCAATTTTCTCCCCAATTGTACTTGGCCAATTTTGCCCCTGCTGCCCCGGTCGCTGCTCCACCCTCTGCCAATCTGGGGAGAGCCGTAGACTAGCACCATGCTTCCTCCGACACATGCGCAGTTGCGAGCCACTTCTTTTCACCTGACAGCAGGGTGCTTCACCTGCAGGACATCGCACGTGGGAGGATCATGCTATTCCCACCAGTTCCCTTCCACCCCGAACAGGCGCCCTGACCGACCAGAGGAGGTGCTAGTGCAGCGACGAGGACACATACCCCTAATTCAGCTTCCCACTCACAGGGCAGTCATTATGCATATATTTATAACAATAGAATTCAAATACTTTGCACTAAAATGTCAAGATTTGCACCTGAACCCATCAGAATTCTGACTTTAATCTCAGAATTCTGACTTTATGAACCCTGACTTCCCTCCAGGTCTTAATGACCTTGGTTTTAACATTTGGAAGGATAGGAAGGATAGCACTAGTATTAGGAGATTTATTTGATGGCCCTACCCTGATGTCCTTTAACCAGTTACAGCAAAAATATAATTTGTCACACCAAAATTTCTTTCGGTTTCTGCAGGTGAGGGACTTCATACTCCGGCGTACAACATTAACAACAAATATAGAAGCCTCTGAGGTCGAAAGGGTACTCTTACTTGGCCCAAGTAAAGGTTTTATTGGTTTTCTTTATAGCTTATTAAGGTCTACCTCTACTCTGAACACTCTGGCCACCAAGCAGATATGGGAGAGGGACCTTGAGGTGGAGATTGAAGACGAGGACTGGTGTGATATAATTGATAATGCCAAAAGAATTTCTGTGTGCAACAGACTGTGGTCGATGCAGCTAAGAATTATACACAGATTGCAAATATCACCCAGCCTTCGTCATAAAAAGAATGCTAGCCTGTCTCCCCTCTGCCTTAACACTTGTACCCCGCTAGTCCATCTGATGGACTTTTCCTGCATTCGCGTATGGGCCGTTTCGACATTTTTTGAGTATATGGTCTTAAATTAAGGCTAGGTATTTTTTTGGGGGTATTTGACAAAAATCAATCATAGTTATCATTTTTATACGATCCTAAGACCTATTTTCAAAAATACTCCTCAATTTACTACTGGTCCATCTGATGGACCCATTGACTTCCATTGAAACCACTCTATTGGTACTCCCAGCAAATCTTCACAAAATTAATTTATTTCATTTATTTCAGCGGGCATCCTGGACCAAATACCTTGAACTTTGACCTTAATATCTAACCTTGGAGTTGGTAGAAATTTTGGGGGAGTTACATGGTCTCAAAGTCCATTGCATAGTTGTCCCATTGATTTCAATGTTAATTTTGCACAAAAAGAACATTTTTTTTTTACTTCCAGCTAATTTTTCAAAAAATAATTATTTCCTTGATGTTACACATCTCACCTTGACTCAAGCGGTTAAAATTGTAGTTTCTAATGTGTTTGCCTATTTCCCCATATTCCCCCAGCTTTGGCATAGCAATCAATTCCATACAGTTTACATGAAATGTAAAAAAAACTGATTCCTATGCCAAAGATGGGAAAATATTATAAAACTGAATTTGACAGTCCACACTACTGATTTGAAGCCTTTAGACCAGGATAGATGCTGGACTAAAGCTCGTTTGTGTTTTTTGGAAAAAATGGCTGGTAGTCCAAAACATGCGCTTTTTGGATTTTTGGCTCAAAATATGAAAAAATACTATTTTTACAAAAAATCACAAAAAATACAAAAACCCACTGATGATGTCACAATGTCTGTGACATCATCAGTAATGTCATCAGTGACATATTATTGACAAAAAAATCATCTCATGACATCACTGATGATGTCATAGGCTAGTGATGTCATAGCTATTGTGACATCATGCCTGCGAATCTTTGATACTAGGCATCTTGCAGTGGTGACTTTTGTAAAACACCCCAACTTGCCCATAATATCAGACCCAAAGCCAGTTTGTCTTTATGGAAATGGGGGGAAAAAAATAACTTTTTTTTTTTTACTGTACTTACTGTACACTGGCATTTGAGGGGTTAAAATTCGAATAGGTATGAAATGTTGGTATGAGGTATTAGGGAAGAAGTTACCAATGATGACCCTAACCCTAACCCTAACCCTAAACAGTCAAAAATTTAAAAATTTAAATTAATATTTATAAATTAGTACACGATACCCGTTAAGGTCCATCAGATGGACCAATAGTAAATTGAGGATTCCGCGCCTGCGGGGTACAAGGGTGTAAGATAGAGGTGGGAGATTACTCTCACTGCATATGGTCATGTCCTAAGATACTGGTCAGACATAGTGCAGCAGTTGAGTGTCATTTTTGGTGTGGAGTTGGACCCGGACCCTGTCAGCCTTATTCTTGGTCTTCCCCATAAGAAACTTGTTTATAAACATCACAAACGGCTATTTAATTTATTAACTTTTGCTGCTAGAAAAAATATTCTTTTATTTTGGATTAAAGACAAACCTCCAACAAAGAGGAACTGGCACCAGATAATTATGCAGCTTATGCCTCTGGAGTTCATGACATGTATGCTACACTCAACAACCGATGTCTTTTATAAAGTGTGGGAGCCTTACTTGAAATATATTGACCCTAACCTAGCAGAGACACTGACTATAGGATACCTCAACCGAAGTGATATTGCCACCTGATTATTGCCTTTTTGCCTTGAACATCTAATTTAATTTAATTTATTTTCTTGTATTCTCACTCATTTGTCCATCCTTCCCTTTACTGTTGTCCACATCTATGTTTTTGTTAACTTGTGAAGTGTCTGAGCTGCCCTGCCTTTTCTGTTTTTGTCGTCTTGTCTTGTAAAATTAAAAAATTGAATAAAAATATTATTGAAAAAAAAAAGAATTCTGACTTTAAACTCAGAACTCCCGTGGCCCTAATCCTCTTCCTTATGACGAGCAGGGGGATTTATGAGAGAAAACCAGACCGCTGAAGTTTGACTGACATGGAAAGTGGTTTTGAAAGAAGTTGTCAGGTGCCACAGTGGCTGCCAGGTGTGCAACGATAAAATAATAATTGCAAAATAGATGCTCTGGATCTCTTTTCAGTCGGCCAGTGTCCACACTCTTTCTGTGGATCTGCCTGTAAGAGGTGCTGTGTCGCTCTGTCAGCCAGTGTGTTTTCAGTGATGCTGAAGACATGGCAGAGCAGTAACCCTTGTACCCTCCTGGTCCGGCTGGCCGGATCTAAGGGGTAATCGCATATCAGAAATTTGGAAAATCTTGGAACGAATCGTCTGAAATTCAGCCCAGGTTTTCTTTTTGGTTTATTATGGTAATTCACCTTGGCAGGACTAGAAAAAGATCATCCTGGCACCCAGAAATTCACATTTACCTCAACTTCCTCCTAAGATCCGGCTGCATCATTGACTTTCATTATAACCGCCATTTTGAGACCTCCACGAAATTGGAATGTTAGTGTGCATGCAAACACACTCATAGAGGCCATTTACACCTGGCGTTAACATGCGTTTTCTGTGATCAGATTGCAATCAGATTGTGTTCTATCACTTGAAAGCACAGGTGTAAACACCCCCAAAACGCATTGAAGAAGGATTGCAATCTGATCGGCCAAACCACCTCTGGAGGTGGTCAGGGACGCATTGTGTACACATTGAACACAAGTGTAAATGCAATGTGTCCTCTCAATCTGGATACAGCAACTTTATGCGGATTGAGAGGACACCCAAAACACATGTTAATGCCAGGTGTAAATGGCCTCAGAGTGATGTAGTCATCACACATGGCATGGCTACTGTATGACACTCAGAAATTATTGTTAAATTCATTATGTCTAAACGACCTATGGCTGTCAAACGACGAGTGAGAATATGCACTTGGTAATCATTCTAAAAGGTGCTAATCAATAGAGTTCATGATTAATTCTGTATCAAACTGAATATGTATGATCTGGGTCCACATCAATTTGGCTAATTGACTTATTTTGACACCTCTATACAAGCACCTCTATAGACCAAATCAGCGGGGATGTTTACATTTACTTCCGGTTACCCCTGGGTCCACACATTATAATGGCGGTGAACGGCACAAGACAAAAACAGACAAAGAAGACAAAAATGGTTCGTTCGTGTTGTGTTGTTGTTTAATATCATTCATAACAACACTTTCACTAACGTTAGTGGAGACCAGACTAGCTAATTTAGCTGTTGGAGCAGACCAGACCAGAGTAGACTTGAAGCTAAATTAAATTAACGTGGCGTCAGTAGCTCTGTCTGTAACGAGTCTGCAAAAAAACAGCGAGTTTGACAGTTGTAAACAAACGTTATTAGCTAGCTAACACTACATAAAACAAACACAGAAGAAAGGCTAGATACGTCGGACAAGCATGTTTACCAACCGTTTGAACATTTAAATTGAAAGTAGTCGGCCGAAAACAACGAGAGGGTTTGACAGCATTTATTTGACAACACGCACATTTAAACCTGCCGCCTTCCCCAAATGGTACGCGGAAGTAATGTTACATGGTGACGTCACGGTGATTTGGTCGACAGTTTTAACTTGACAACAATAGACCCCTTATACGCCTACGTCACATAACAAGCAGCGTCAGATGCGCAAGACGGAGGCAGAAAGACAGACTCCGCGCAGCCCTGTCAAGTAGTTTTCCAATGGCTGGAAAACTATTCGAGCTAGATATGTCTTTGTGTTGTGCAGTGCGATGCCAGAATCGGAAAGCTATTGTAGCAGAGTATTCAGGTCCGCCAGGTATTCACACTTGGTTAATAAAATAATAAACGATAGAGCCAGGCTGTAACGTTATAGCTTCTCCCCACATATCCTGTTCTACGCAACTCGAGGGAACATACGCAGCCTCGCACACACGCAATAGAACACAACACAACACTGAACAGTCTGTTACACTATCAACAAAGCAAGGACTAAAGTTTTACCGAATCCCGTCAACTCATAGCCTACTGCTTTTAATGCTAACCGTAGGTGTCTTTGGTTGCAAGCCGAAAGAGGAAATCGTTAAAAATGCCCGACTTTGCAGTGCTCGCTCATTTCATATCAGGTATCTGTAGTAGGCTGCTAATAACATCAACATCGCTCGGTTAGGTAACAACCAAGTAACGTTAAATAATGTCATTATTGAGTTGAACTGATTGGAACGAGGACATCATTAAAAATGCCCGACTTTGTAGTGCTCTTCATAATCAGGTAAGCTGCCTGAAACTGTAGGCTGCTCAACATCGCTCGGTTAGTTAACGACCAAGTAACGTTACATAATGTCATTATTGAGTTGTGTGCATTATCAACATAACAATATATCTTTGCAAGTTACAGAATAATTATCTACGCTATCCCCAGTTATAAAGGAATGCACGATATGTAGGGGAGAGTGGGGTGAGTTGTGCCAGGGGGGAAGTTGTGCTACCCCTTGTATCTAGAAAACCATAGAAGAAATTGGTCATGTGACCACACATTTTTGAAGAGGCATCCATTTTACTCACTCTGCAAAGAAGGGAGGCAGATGGCACAAGAGCTAAGCACATTTAAGTTCAAAAAACTGTTTTTTGCCTCTCAAAGTAAATTTTTTATGATCAAGGTTTATTGATTGTTGTGTCTGAACAATTATAGACAAGCTTGAAAACATTTCACACATGTGTTAGTGTTTTAGTAAGCTACAATATGAGGCTATACTGTTAGCATGATGTTAGCTCCAAACCAGCTATATGATACAAGTTTGTTAAAATGGTGGGGATGGGGTGATTTGTGCCAAAAGGCCTGGGTTAAGTTGTGCCAGTGCAGTTGCAGTTGATTTAGTGTGATTTTATTTCATTTTGTTCTTAAATGTTTAAATAGACCTTGTTGAAGAATATTGCAGTATTGGCAAGTGTAGCCTGGCTCTGTGATAGTTGATTTTGTTGATTTTGAACATAATTTTTATTTCTGAAAATTTTAAATATGTAGGTCAACTGCTGCGACCGTTTAGCCTTGTTTAACCCTGTTATAGTACACTGGACTTTAGTGTTATCTTTATTTTGTCTTGCTTTGATATAGCATTACAGTATATGAGATGAAAATGTTCTGTTTTACTTCAGTAATCAATGGCACATTTTACCCCAACGTATTCTCTCCAAAGGCACAACTTACCCCGCACCGGGGGCAAGTTGTGCCAAGAGACCACTTTTTTAAGAATACCCATATTTTTTTAACAGTTTATTTAAGATCCAAAGGGAGTGTTCCCAGTGCACAACATCCTGAAATATATTTACATATTGTAGTTGGAGGCATTACTGTCATGCCCTCACTTTAAAGACACCTCAAGTAAAAAGTGGCACAACTCACCCCACTCTCCCCTATTGCCACTAGGCTTGGCCAATTGACAGCGCCAGTGCGTATGGGTCTGTAAGACATATCCCATTAACCAACGTTAATTTCGATGCATAACATTGCTTATCACTAGGCGATAAGCTGTGGTAGTAAGCCGAGAACTGCATTTTAAAACTAAAATATAACTGTGTGTTGCAGATGGGCACAGAGCAGTCCTGACAGCGGGGCTTTTCCACAGTTCTCACTGTCTGTCAATGCTGGGCTGACGGCTTTTTGCCTACACGATGCGCGCGCGCAGCTCAATGTTGACAAGCTGTATAAGGGGTCTATAACAACCGTCACAACCGAACACTTAGTATAATAAGGAAGCACCCAACTGGGCATTGTAGTCAGTGTCAAGTAAGGGAGACGGTGGAGCATGTACTGATCTCATGCAGGAGATATGAAGCAGAGAGGGTGATAATGATGACTGGACTGCAGAGACTGGGACAAATAGAGGCCAGTGTGAAGGGTATTGTAGCGAATCAGCAGTACACATACAGGGGTGAGCATTGGTAGTGTCTCGACTGCAGATAGGAACTGATGTGTGGGAGTGTTGTATTGGGGGAACACTATGCTGGGGGAATACTTCTGGAGTGAACTGAGCATGCGCGTCAGTCCACACACACTACTTGGAGGGAAAGCTGCTAGCTTTGAGCGTGACAACCGCTGAGAGTTGTAATATAACTAACTGTGAATAAAGACCCTTGTACCATCAAGAAGCCTCTGCCTCATGAGATAACGGATACGTTACACTGGCGTCAGAAGTTTAAACGGTGAATATTGCCTCCAGATTAACGAAATGGTTAACAAGTTCCTGAAGAAAGAGCGCAAGCGGCTCAACCGAGAGGCGGGAGAGGCGAGAGCCGGGGCAGACTACCAGCCGGCCGAGGAGGATGATGTCTGGGTAGACGCAGCTGCTACCACAGGGATCCAAGAAAGAAAAACAACAGAAAGCCTGGGGTTGGTGAAAATAAAATCCGAGCCAGACAGAGCTAGCACCGTAGCCACGGAAGCTAACCCGCAGCCCAAGGGAGCTAGCAGGCAAGCTAGCGAGGCGGGAGAAGGAGCGGAAGAACCGGGACCGGTGAGAGTGAAGATCGAGCGGGTTGACACTGCCGCTGTAGCCATGGAGGCTGTGCCACAGACCAGCGGAGCCAGCCTACGGCCCGAGGACAAAGACGGGACACGGGTCGAGGCGGCAAAAGACGGCGAGCGGCGGGGAAGAAAGGAAATCACCCCGCCAAAATTCAACGGTAAAGTCGAATGGGAGGCGTACTGCAAGCAGTTTACAGAGGCTGCAGATTGGAATGGCTGGACGAGAAAGGAGAGAGCCAGCTACCTCGTCATGGCCCTCGAGGGCGAAGCTACAGCGTGCGTGTCGGCAATAGCTGATACAAAGGACTGGGATGTGGTGATGGGGGTCCTGCAGAGACGTTTCGGCAGATGCGAGGAGCAGGCCATCGTAGCCGCAGAACTGTGTAACAGACGCAGACGACAGGGTGAGTCACTACGTGCACTGGCAACGGACATTGAGACTCTCAGCCGGCGCGCATACAGCCAGCTACCGACGGAGACGCTGGATGGACTAGCCCTAAGCTACTTTGTCCAGGCCATCGAGCCACGGAGCCTAAGCCAGAAAGTAACGCTGGGACACCCGAAAACATTGGGAGCAGCGCTGGGGCTGGCACTGGAGATAGAGACAGTAGAAGGCTGGGACAAGAGCAGCAGCATAACGGAGGCCGCCCCAGTGGTCAGAATGGCCGCGGAGAGCCAGTTACAAGAAGAACCAGCGTGGAAGACGGCCTGGGCAGAGCAAAGCAACACGGTGAGAGAGCAGGGCGACAGGGTGAAAGAACTGTCCGAGTCAGTACAACAGCTGACAGAACAACTGCTCCGCAGAGCGACCCTGCAGCCCAACCCCGCTCGACAGCCCACTCAGCGGAACAACAGCTGGGCCAGAGGGAACATGATCTGCTGGGGATGCGGACGCCCCGGACATCGGGAAGCAGACTGCCGCCGGAGAGCGTGGAACCAGGGAAACGGCACAGGGCCCGTCCAGATGGGGCGAGACGGGTCTACGATGCCACAGTCCCCGTAGCCACATCATCGCAGGAGGGGGCCCACCGACAGCAACGGAGAGGTGGGGCTCCGCCGGGCCCCGAAGTAGATGACATCGCCGGAGCTGTCAGCATGCAGAGCGGGCCGCGCGCGATGAACGGCTGCCATGTTCCAGTCTACATACAGGGGAGATACTGCGCCGCCCTGGTGGACACGGGGTGTACGGCAACGCTGGTGAACGTCAACATGATGCCCGAGGGGATGCGCCTGGAGCAGCCAGCAGCACAACTACTAAGAACAGTATCCGGTGAGTTGATGCCAATGAGGGGGAGGGGGCACGTAATGATAACAGTGGGAGAACAGACAGTGGACTTTCCGGTGTGGGTGGTAGAAATGACGGGACCCTGCATCCTAGGGGAAGACTACTTGACGCTAAACAAATGCACAGTAGACCTAGGAAAAAGCACATTGACATTTGCAGGGGGGCCAGTAGTCCAGATGGGCCACGCTCCCACCGTTCCAGAGGAGAGAGCTAATGTAAATAATATCACTGTATATCGCGTCACCGTAGTGCATGAGCCCCACCCAGCAGACCAAGCCCCTCCACAAAGCCCCACCCCTAGCCCACCTCCAAACACTTGCCCTCAGCCAGCGCAACAGGCAGAGGGGGAGAGAGAGAGGTTAGAGATGCTCAGGGGATTGCACAAACGCCAAAGCGAAGGGTTAGAGACCCAGCAGAGCGATGAACTGTGGAGGGTACTAGAGGAATATAAAGACATTTTCGCCATGTCAGATGATGAGCTAGGATGTACCCACCTGGTGGAACACGAAATAGACACGGAGGGGGCGCGACCCGTCAGGTCATATCCCCGTCGGATCCCAGCGGCGAGGAGAGAGATAGCGAACGAAGCTGTAGAGAACATGCTGCGGGCGGGGATCATCGAGCCATCAGACAGCCCGTGGGCGTCGGGGGTAGTGCTGGTGAAAAAGAAAAATAGCACCAAAATGCGATTTTGTGTAGACTATAGGGGGCTGAACAAAGTAACAAAAAAAGACGCATACCCGATGCCCATCATAGAGGAACTGTTAGACGCCGCGGGAGAGTCATCCTGGTTCTCATCCCTAGACCTCCGTAGCGGGTACTGGCAGGTGCCCCTCCGCGACGATGCCAAGCAAAAGACCGCCTTCCGCACAGAGAAGGGGCTGTGGCAGTTTCGAGTACTCAGCTTCGGGCTGTGCAACGCACCAGCAACGTTCGAGAGGTTAATGGAGAAGTTGCTGGGAGACATTCCCCGATCCGAATGCGTCGTGTATTTAGATGACATCTTGACACACGGGGGCACGTTCCAGGCCGCAGTGGGGGCGTTACGAAAAGTCCTGCAGAAGATAGCAGAGGCGGGTCTAAAGTTACACCCAGACAAGTGCCACTTCCTGAAGAGGAGGGTGGAGTTCTTAGGGCATGGCATCGGCGCGGGGGGCATTCGCACCCTAGAAGAGAAGACTCAGGCGGTCATGGAGTGGCCCACCCCCAGAAACAAAGGCGAACTCGAGAGCTTCGTAGGGCTAGCCGCATACTACAGGAAATTCGTGAACGGGTTTTCTAAAATAGCGGAACCGCTGTTCAGGTTAAAAGAGAAGAACGCAGACTTCCACTGGACGACAGAATGCCACCTAGCATTCAAAGCCCTCAAGAAAGCACTGACCGAGTCTCCAGTGCTTAGAGCACCAGACCCCGCCCTGCCGTTCCTACTAGACACTGATGCCAGCAATGGGGGTATGGGAGCCGTGCTGTCCCAGGCGGGGCCGGACGGGGAGCGGGTGGTGGCGTACTATAGCAAGACTTTCGATAAAGCAGAACGTAACTACTGCGTCACCCGCCGGGAGCTCCTCGCCGTAGTAGAAGCACTAAGACACTTTAGATATTACCTCCTGGGACAGCCACGGTTCACCATACGGACCGACCACTCGGCGCTGCAGTGGCTATGGTCCTTCAGAGAGCCGGAGGGACAAGTGTGCCGCTGGTTAGAGAAAATGGCAGACTACAACTTCACGATAGAACACAGGGCAGGGGCGCGCCACGTCAACGCAGACGCCCTGTCAAGACGACCCTGTGCAGAGAGAGGGTGTACATACTGCGAAAAGAGAGAAGGAAGAGAGAGAGAGCTCCAAGAGGAAGCTAGGATCTGCCCTAACCACACAGGGGATGGGCCAGTGTGCAGGACGCTGCGGGTAGCAGAGGCAGCGGATTGGAGGGGCCACCAAGAAAACGACAGAGAGCTGTCACCAGTACTGCAATGGGTAGAAGAGGGCCAGAAGCCGCCCTGGGAAGAGGTGGCAGGGGCCAACTACACAACCAAAGGGCTGTGGGCGGGGTTCGACACCCTGAGTTTGAGTAACGGAGTGCTGATGAAGTCCTGGAAGGAGCCAGCGACAGGAGAGCATAAGTGGCGGAAAGTAGTGCCGACAACGTTGAGGGAGGAGGTGTGCAGGAGCTGCCATGGAACTGTAGGGGCTGGGCACTTCGGGGTAAACAAAACACTCCGCCGTATCAGACAAGGGTTTTATTGGGGGAGGATGGGGAGAGACGTACAGGACTTCTGTCGACGCTGCGACCTCTGCGCAGCGTACAAAGGCCCGTTAGATCAGTCTCGCGCCCCGCTTCAACAGCTAGCAGCAGGAGCCCCCATGGAGAGGGTAGGGGTAGACGTGATGGGACCTTTTCCCTGCTCAGACAGTGGGAACAAGTACGTCCTGGTCGCCATGGACTATTTCACAAAATGGCCAGAGGCGTACGCACTACCCGACCAGGAGGCGGGGACGGTGGTCGACGCACTAGTAACCGGCATGTTCAGTAGGTTCGGAGCACCAGAGACCCTACACAGTGACCAAGGGAGAAACTTTGAGTCACGAGTGTTCGCCACCATGTGCGAGAAACTGAACATTAAAAAGACACGGACCACAGCATTGCACCCCCAGAGCGATGGCCTTGTAGAAAGATTCAATAGAACGCTGAAAAAACAGTTGGCCATCCTCACGGAGGAACACCAGAGGGACTGGGACACGCACCTGCCGCTCATCCTCATGGCCTACAGATCCGCCACACACGAGTCCACCTCCTGCACCCCAGCGCTGCTCATGTTAGGTCGAGAACTGCGGACACCAGCAGAAATAGCGTTCGGCAAGCCACCAGATGCACTGGACGCTCCCCCAGGGCGAGAGTACGCCAGGAGGCTACAAGATCGCTTAGAGTCCGCTCACCACTTCGCTCGGGACCAGCTAGAGAAAGCAGGCATGAAACAAAAAAGGAACTATGATGTGAGGGCAAAAGGAAATCATTTCCAGGGGGGGGAGTTGGTCTGGGTGTACACACCCCAGAGAAAAAAAGGGCGTAGCCCTAAACTGGACTGTCACTGGACAGGCCCATGCAGGGTCATGGAGAGAATGGGGGAAGTGGTGTACCGAGTGCAGATGCCACTTGGTGGCAGGAAGGTACTCCACAGAGACAGGTTGGCCCCATACCGGGGGGGGTGCACCTTTCCCCCAGATCTCGGCCGCCCGGCGGTTTCACCTAGACCGGCTGAAAGAAGGACTCTGGTCCCACAGAGAGGGGCGTCCGGCTATGACCGGGCGGGCCCCACCCAGGGGCGTGAAAGCCCAGAGACACTGCAGGTGGGATCAGCCCCGCAGACAGATTCACAGAGACTAACACGGCCACGGAGAGAGCCAAGGGCTCCAGGACGATTCCACAACTTTGAGTTGTACTAAAAAAAAAAAAAAAAAAAAAAAAAAGGAGGAGATGGTGGTTGGAGATGTTGTATTGTTGTAACAGAAAGTAAAAAAAGGTGCATGACATGAGATATTGTGGGGGAGATGATGTGGGGAAGTCGGAGAGGGCAACATGCTGTGATTGAAGAAAAAAAAGAAGCTGTTAAAAGAAAAAAAAGATGTTTGGTACAAGGGGGTGTGTGATGTGTTCTCAACGTGGGCGTTGACCTTATTGTTGGGCGGGGAGTATGTAGCGAATCAGCAGTACACATACAGGGGTGAGCATTGGTAGTGTCTCGACTGCAGATAGGAACTGATGTGTGGGAGTGTTGTATTGGGGGAACACTATGCTGGGGGAATACTTCTGGAGTGAACTGAGCATGCGCGTCAGTCCACACACACTACTTGGAGGGAAAGCTGCTAGCTTTGAGCGTGACAACCGCTGAGAGTTGTAATATAACTAACTGTGAATAAAGACCCTTGTACCATCAAGAAGCCTCTGCCTCATGAGATAACGGATACGTTACAGTATAATGGGATGTGTGGGGGTAGTGGAGGGGAAGAAAATAGTTGTCAGTTTTTTGAGAGGAACTGGACTGTTAATAAGACTGTAATGGATTAGGGGAACATTGGATGTATTAGTCCAGAAGGAGGCGGTAATGCAACATTTTGGATGCCAACCGCCGTAAAACCAAACAGAAGAAGAAGAAGAAGAAGACCCGTCACAAAGAGCATGGAAGGAAAGAGAGGACACTCCGGCCATTTTTGGAAACAGAATGCGCCTCGCAGTGGTCAGCTGCGGTAGCGCGGGCCCCTATAATCAGCCTCTCTAAACAGTAACTAACCGGGAGAACACTCTAAATTTCGTGGATTCACATCTTTTCTGGGCGTACTGTAAATCTTGATTGAAGTGGTGTAGTGCAGGGATGTAAAACAACAATCATATTGTGGAAACTAAGCAAAATTTTTCGTTTTTTTCTTTGATTTTTTTCAAGATAAATAGTAAATGCAAAGGACCCGAGGTTAAAACCACGGCAACGCACTTCTGACGGAGTGGACGACAGCCGCATTAGCTATTTATCTTGAAAAAACTAAACAAAGAAAACGAAAAATTTTGCTTAGTTTCCACAATATGGTTGTTGTTTTACATCCCTGCACTACACCACTTCAATCAAGATTTGCAGTACGCCCAGAAAAGATGTGAATCCACGAAATTTAGAGTGTTCTCCCGTTGAGTTACTGTTTAGAGAGGCTGATTATAGGGGCCCGCGCTACCGCAGCTGACCACTGCGAGCCTGTGCGAGGTTCTTTTGGCGCTGTCACGCTTCCAAAAATAAAAAATGGCGGAGGCTGCTGGGCGCTGATGTTGCAATGGGGCAATAAGGAGCTGTCAGTTCTTTCCATAAAAGTTCTTTGCCCGTCACAACCCACCTGAATATCCGGTTTACTTCCTGTATACATAGCTGAGCGCAGGCTGATATTCGGCTCATACTAAATGTTAACGTTAGGCCGTGTCTCCGACAGACACATTAACAAGGTAGCCTATTTCGGTCTTTATGTCTTGTAGTAGTTGTTGTTGTTGTTGTTGATAGTTGCATAACAACCACCCCTGTCCGGAAAGACGTGCACACGCTGGGTAGGAAGCGTTGTTGTCCCGGAGGCGATATTTCTTTTCGGATGATGGCGAAGGCTATGCGAAGGCATAACCCGCCCCTCTCTGCCTCTGATTGGCCTAGCGTCAAACTTCCATCCAAACACATTCGCTTGGCTATCCTGCATTACATCTCTTTCTACAGTCTGTGGTCAGTACTTCATTTGAATTTGATTATAGTACTGTGTTCATTTGGCACCCCTAAATTAGTGGGTGCAGTAATTCCAACAAAATTACCATGGCATTCGGCTACATTGAACAGTTCTGATTGGACATGAAGTTATGGCGTTGAACTTGCAATGATTTCACATCAGATATAGACCGAGACGTGATTGGAACAATTAGTGCCAGTGTTGCATTTAATCCGACATATTCAAGTAACAAGCACAAATGCGAAGTAGCTGCTACAATGTACAGATCCTTTCCAAAAAATTAGCATATCATGGAAAAGGTAGTTTTTTCCATAATTCCTTTCAAAAAGTCAAACTTTCATAGATTATAGATTCATTACACACAAAGTGAAATATCTCTAGCCTATATTTGTGTCATTTTTCATCATTTTGGCCTACAGCTCCAGAAACCCCCCAGAACAGTATTTCAAGAAATTAGAATAGTGTGAAGAAAATCAGCAGTTACTTCTCAGTTATGACTGACTCCAGCCTCAGTCCACTCCCTCTGAATCTCCGCCAAATTTTTTAATCGTCTGCTTGACAATCCGCTGAAGCCCACGGTCATCCATGGTATTTCCATGACATTCAATTTTTTTGAAAGGATCTGTATGTGTATGTACATGAATTCAAGCTTTCTCTCTCACACACACACTTTTGTAACATTCATGGTGGCAGTCAGATGCAGGATCCACTCTACTCTGCCACCCTGCAGTTATTAAATATGGCCCCCATTGCCCCCTTTTTCCATCAATTGACATGAACACAAACACAGGCGCACACATGACACGACTACCTTGCCTCATTTAACCTAAGTGTGGTGAAATTGTTGGGGAGGGGCCAACCGACAGAATGACCTGCTGAGCTGCTGGTCACAACTCTTAAATTAAATAGGATTTGAACATTTAATAACTTGTCAAATACTTTCCATTGACATTTGTCTGGCCATGTCTGTGCACTGTGCAGGTGATGGAAACGCAAATGAGCATCTTTCTAGTACATGGATCTACTGGCTCCACCCCTGTACGATCTGCTTCCAGCTCTGCGAGTAAGTCCTGCCCTGCAAGGCCTGTCATGTTTGGTATTCACCTCTGTAAATCAGTCCTCAGATTGACTGTTACCTTTTCCATTCCATACACAGGACGGAGAATTCAGGACTCTTTCCGAAGAAGAACATTGAACCAACCTCAAAGAGGCAATTATTTTTATTATTTTTTAGTAATCTCTGGTGAAATGTGTATTGACGAGCAATAATGACTTGAAATATGTTTAACTTAAAGTGGAACTGTCATGGTGAAGCCCATGCCCTATAATAGTAATATGCCAAACAGTAACATTACCTGGATGAAATTAGTATTTGTTTGTAAATATTGTAAATACATTACACCTTGGGGGCTACACAAGAGGTGGTGGTTAAGTGGAGCACTGTTTGGGTTGGAGATGTGTGTCTTCACTGTAGTCTGTCGCCCATGTCACTGCAGCGTCTCAGCCGTGCGGGGAAGCCTTCCTGCCTGGGCCATAGTTAACACTCTGTGTGCTGTGTCCACGTAATCCTCCTGCAATCTCTCACGTTGTAAAATCCCTTCAAACAGTTAAATAACAACACAGAGACATTTTATTAGCTAATGACTTTATTGGGAAACATTGTGTAACCCTAACCCTGTGCAAAACGTTTGTACCCCCGTGTGTTTTCTCACCGTTTCATTTCTCTTCCTGATCTGCCCGGCCCGCACACAGACTGCAATCATCAAGACAGGTCTCATCTACTATTAAAGGTAAGATGTGAGGCATCGTTATTACATTTAGACTGTTTAATAACAATTGAAAATCTTGCTCGTACACTGCTCAAAAAAATTAAAGGAACACTTTGAAAACACATCAGATCTCAATGGGGGAAAAATCATGCTGGATATCTTTCCTAACATGGACTTGGTAATGTGTTAGGAACGAAAGGATGCCGCATTGTTTGGAAAATAAAATGATCAACCTGCACTAGAGGGGCAACAATAGAGAGGCAAAGTGACCACCTACTTCCTGCTTCAGCACTGTACCAGAGAATTTCATTCGCCATTTATTTTCCCATAGACATTTCGTAAAATGCTTATAAAATAGTTTGTCGAACCAAACGGTTCAGCTAACGCTATAATCGGGAGAGACCATAGAACATTTCACTTGGACCAACAACAAAAAAATATTGTCTTTAAACCTGCATTTGTTTTACGTTTTGGTCCCAGTGAGACGTTATGCCATCTCTCCTGTTTCTAAATATATCTGTACCGTTTGGTTTGAACCAGTACAACTATTTTTATAAGCATTTTACAAAATGAAAATACATTACAACTATTTGATCAATTTATTCCTAACTTGTAACTATATTTTAACTATCACAGGTCTAACTCCCATCCCCCATCTCTCTCCCACAGTACTCTGTCTACTGCTGCATCCTGTCTCTCATTGCGTCATCATCCTCGGCTGCAAGAAGGAGCTCTTCATGGCCTATGGACGCATCCTCTATCCACACAACTGGAACTGCAACAGGTGGGACTGAACTCTGGATGTCAACCCTGTATCCTGTCACATGGTCTTATTGTACTGTGAGGGTGGAGGGGGTGCTCGTGCATTACAGGATATGAGTCATAATTGAACACTAGTCACTCACTCTAGTCACTTAGATTTCATGCATCGTCTAGTTCAGTCTCATGAAGTATTTCAGAGGTGGTGAGATCTTATCAGAACCACTTACAGTGACCACCATAGTATGATGATCATCTTAAATACCTTGATACCAACATCATTAGACAACTAGGGTGTCTAACCACAGAGACAAATGAACAATGTTACAATTATTAACCCTAATTATTCCTGCATCCCTAAAATGACCATGTATGAATAGGTGAAACATTTAAAATGAAACTGAGGTCCAACCATGAATTCCCCTTTGTGCTACAGCATTAACGATGCATCTGTCCTGAATGAGCTTGGCCTGGTTAAACACCCCCAGGTGATGAGCTGCATATATATCACCCTGTTCCTGGTCACTATGCTCATCATCTCACAACAGGTAAGGAGAATGCTCCTCACCCCATTTCCCTCCCTGTTTTTATCCCTTATTTCTCAGAGACACACACACATGAATAACTTTGTATTGCTCACAGGCATAAAGACAGACTGATAGCATCCCTATAGAGTTAACGGTGCCTCGCAAGTACCTGGATGGCAGATGTGTGACCTTTGGTTCCTAACCTTTCTTACATCCCTCCTTCATGGCCCTCCTCTCTTTTACCTAGAGTAAGAGCTGCTTTTCTGCCAGTGATGTGGCTTTGACTATGTAACAAGTAGCTTCTTGCGTCTTATGCTATGCTGGAGTTTGTCAGTTTGCCTTGAAATAAGTTTTCTCAAAATAATTTCTCAAATTGAGTGCAAACCTCTCCAACCTCTATATCTAAATATATATATATATATAAATATATATATAAAAAAAGTATATATATAATATATATATGAAGAGTTCATTTGCAAAAACAGGTAAACGCCATTCTTAAAATGAACAAACAACATCTGTTTGATACTCCCTGGAGTGCACATAGAAAACATTGAGTTGATTTATGTGGAAATTATCAGATGAATATGTTTTAGTTATGATTGATAATAAACATTTCCCAAAAATAAATTAATCTTCTTCTTTTCGTTTCTTTGAAGCATGGTGTTATATGACAGTTTCCCATTTCTTTACACAGTTCTTTGCGTGTTTATTAAACTCTGCAAGGTCTTCTGAGCTGCAAGGGTTGGGCAGCAGAGGGCAGACAAGGCAATGCTCCATAGTGTGGTCTGCTTCTCCACATTCACAGGTGGTTGGGCCAGTCATGTAGCCCCATCTGGCCAGAGCAGCTTTAGATCGTCCCGTTCTTGTTCTTAGGCGGTTGAGTGTCTTCCACTGAGACCAAGGTGCTTCTGAGCCAGGAGGGAGGTTTTCAGTGGGGGGGATTCCCATGTCAGTTGGAGGGGGGTTATTCTCTAGCTTTTCTGTCCACAGCTGGAGTCTGGTTTCTTCTCGGGATGTTATTAGTGGCTGGACATGGCTGGCGTTCATCACTAGTGGCTTTTGTCATCTCAACTCTGCTGGTAACTTCCCGTCTGGTGTCAGCGGGGGAAATGCCAGCGAGGAGGTGCAGGTGGTTTGTATTGGTGGGTTTCAAGCAACCAGTGATCAAACGGCAGGTGTTGTTCAATGCTGGGTCAAGTTTCTTGGCATGGGTTGATCTCTCCCAGACAGGGCATGCATACTCTGCAGAGGAATAGCACAGAGCCAGAGCAGTGGATCTAAGTGTGGGTGCCGTGGCCCCCCATTTAGAGTTAGTCAGTTTCCGTAGGATGTTGTTTCGGGAACCAACTTTCGATTTGGTGTTGTTGACGTGCTCCTTAAAGGAAAGGGTGCGGTCCAGAGTTACTCCAAGGTAGATAGGGTGGGCATAGTGCTTGAGTGGTGTTCCAGACCATTTGATGTTGAGAGGTCGGTTGGCTTCGCGGTTCCTGAGGTGGAATGAGCAGACTTGAGTCTTTGCAGGGTTAGCATGTAGGTGGTTGCGCTCATAGTAGGGGGGGCTGAGGTGAGATTTGCTTCTACTGCTTCAAACGTACTCTCTTGGGATGTTACACAGAGGTCGTCGGCGTAGATGAACCGCTCAGTGTTCTGGTCCATTGGTTGGTCATTGGTGTAGATGTTGTATAATAGTGGGGCCAGCACACTACCTTGAGGTAAGCCATTCCGTTGTCGTCGCCATCGACTTTGCTTGTTGTTCAAGACCACAAAGAAGGACCTGTCTTTCAGGAGGGCTCCGATGAGGTCCGTGAGTACCAAATAAATTAATTACAGTATCAATACATCAATATATAAAATAAAATGATAAAAAATCCAAACGGAGATACCTGTTTTTGCAAATGAACTCTTCATATATACTTTTATATATAATATATATATATATAATATATATACCGGTATATATTTTAGAAGAAGAAAAAACACCTCCCTCATCCTCACCACCCGTCTCTGCTAGAACGAGTCGTGCTTCCGACTGCTGAAGAACAATAACCACACGGATCAGGACGAGATCGAGACCAGGGAGAACCTGAACCACCTGCTGCTGGAGAACGTTCTGCCGGCCCACGTGGCCGCGTTGTTTGTCGGGGAGAACAAAAAGAACGAGGTGGGACTCCACTCAAACTCTTTACTTAAGAGAAGCACAAGGTAGGCGCCCCGGGTTACAGGTGGATTTCTGTGACCAACAGGCCCCGCCTTCCCTCCCCCCTCCACGTCTCCATCACTCCACTGGCTCTCATTGGCATGTCTGGTGACTTTGACACCGGTACACACGGTTGACATGACATTGGGCACCCGGGTAGTGCAGCAGTAGATTTCCTGCCTACCTTTTGCTCGGCAGTACCAAAAAAACTTTAATTGCCGATTTCTTACATTTGTTGTCTGCGGGGAAGCCTTCCTGCCTGGGCGATAGTTAACACTCCGTGTGCTGTGTCCACGTATTCCTGCAATCTCTCACGTTGTAAAATCCCTTCAAACAGTTAAATAACAACACAGAGACATTTTATTAGCTAATGACTTTATTGGGAAACATTGTGCAAAATGTTTGTACCCCCGTGTGTTTTCTCACCTCTTCTCAGTTCTCAGTTTCCTGGTCTGGACTGAGGCGAAACGGAGGCAGATGGGTCCAACCTCACTTGTAGACGGGGAGCAGTGGAACATGCCAAGTGTGATTCAGTAGGGGGGTTTAATTGATTACAGTTTTTCACAATTGCTTAAACACATTTCCTGATAGACTACCTCACTTTCTCAAAACCCGAAACACAAATCTCAAAACTCACACACAAAATGCAAAATCCTACACTTCTCTTGCAAAAGCACACTTTGCCCTCAAAACAGTGTTAACTCTTCACTAAATGGTATTTTCTTTTCAAATGACAAACACATACATCATATGAGTAGACATTTCTAAGCCCAAACCCATTGAACACTGGTGTGCAGAATGGAAAACACTATATGAATGCTTTATCAGTAGAATTATGCCTTTGCATGTTCAGTTTCAGGTTGTGCACATTGTGTGTAATGTATTTAAACAATTGTGAAAAACTGTAAAACCAATTTTTGAGGGGTTAAACTACTTGGAGTCATTTTAAATGATGACGTATGGGAAAGTCAATGTAATAATAGTTGTGTTGAAGGGGACTCTTGTTGTATTGTGTGGTTAATTGAAAACTAATTATGTTTGTCTCTGCATCCTTCAATGGGGGATTCATGTCCCTGCTTGTGACAGGGGAAGGCACCAGGACTGCTGCCTACATACTGTAACTGGACCCATTTGCAGGAGCTTAGCCTACTGTATGTGTTTGGTTTAGTTCAGTTTTGTCTTGTCAAGTTTTGAATAGTGATCTGTTTATTAAGGACAATAAAACCTTTTCGAGTCGTTTGTTGGGGAAAGCCATAACAAAACTGCCTAGAGATCCATTGTGGGGGGTGAGAGAGAGGACAATGCAGGAGAGAGAGGACAAGGCAGGAGAGAGAGAGAGAGCGAGAGGACAGGGAGAGAGAGGCAGGAGAGAGGACTTCAAGGCAGACAGGAGAGAGGACAAAGAGAGAGGACAAGGCAGGAAGGAGGCAGGAGAGAGGACTAGGCAGGAAGGAGGCAGGAGAGAGGACTTCAAGGCAGGAAGGAGAGGGGACAGGGAGAGAGAGGACAACCAGGCCACCACCATCCTCCCCGAGATCCTCCCCGAGAGGACAAGGCAGGAAGGAGGCAGGAGAGAGGACTTCAAGGCAGGAAGGAGAGGGGACAGGGAGAGAGGACAACCAGGCCACCACCATCCTCCCCGCTGTCTGACCTCCCCTCCAACCTGTCCACACACACCCCCCCCATCCACCCTCCGACCTCCCCCCTCGTCCTTCCAACTCCCTCCTGTCTCCAACAAAATCCCCTCCTCTGCCATCTATCTATGTATCTCCCAGCCTCCTTCCTCTCACCGTGTTCTCACTCAACCACTCTCACCATCTCTGCAGGGACTGACCCGCAGAGGAGAGAGGGGAGCGGGCACAGTCCCTGCAGAGATGGTGAGAGTGGTTGAGTGAGAACACGGTGAAGGAAGGAGGCCGGGAGATGGCAGAGGAGGGAGGGGGGGATGGGGGGGAGATGGGGGGGGAGGAGGGGGGTGGGAGATGGGGGGGGAGTATGGGGAGGAGGAGGAGGAGGGGGGGGTGGGAGATGGGGGGGGGGAGGGAGGGGGGGATGGGGAGGAGGAGGGGTGGGAGATTGGGGGGGGGGGGAGGAGGAGGGGGGGGGGGAGGAGGAGGGAGGGGTGGGGAGACGACTTCAAATCCCCTGCAGGAATCAAACCTGCACTTCTCCGCATACAATGCGGTCTGTTAAGGTGATCGCCTTAACCCCTAGACCATCAGCTAGGTAACTTACAATGGATCTCTAGGCAGTTTTGTTATGGCTTTCCCAATGAAAGACTTGAAAAGGTTTTAGTGTCCGTACCGGGATTCAAACCACAAACCTTTGGGTTGGAAGGCATGGTCTTTCACCACTGGACTACAGCCCAGCTCAAACACACAGAACATGCAGCAAGTCAAATAGATGTGGTTAAGATTAGGGTTTTCTTAACCACGACCATACCCTAACCCAATTGATATGGGGGGGGGGGGGGGGGTATATATATATATTTTTAATATTTTGTTTTCAATTATTAATATTATTATTTTCACATTTACTAATCATTAACCACTCTATTCAGGAATTGACCGACTAATCAGCAACTATCTAATGATTAACTAATATATTCACGAACTGACATGTATTAAAACAGTTAACTACTCTGAGTCTGCACTGAGTGCTCATAAGTGTCAAAATAGAAAACCAGATTCAAACATAGGCAGAATGGTTCCATGTTTATCATACCAGAATGTTAGCACAACAATACAAAACTCACAGCAACAAGTAGGCCAGTGGTTTATTGATAGTATTCTGTGACATCACCACACAGACATCTTGGTCTGATTGTAACAGGTGATTACAATCTAATTACACACAGCCAATGAGCTGTGTGTAGTGTAAAGTGCCATATTGGTCGGAAATGCATGTGACATCATGGGAATACTATGAATAGACGAGTCCAAGCTTTATACGGAGGCGGACGAGTCTGTTGTGGCCTTCACCTTGTCAGTCTCACGTGAGCATGGGCGCCTGGCCAATCCCGGCGCTTGACTGCTACGTAGGCGGGCACAGGGCGTGGTTGTTGCGTAACCTATGTGCAAATAGAAATCACGCGGATCTGACAGATGCAGTGCAGTGCAGTCAGCAGCTATGATAGCACGAGCCAATCGGGAGGAGGAAGTCGGGGGGAGGAAGTCCATATATGGTCCATCCGGTCATGGGGCACAGGACATTATGTCATCACAGGATAACGTGATTGGCTGGCTGTTCAAATCTGAGCCAGCCAATCGCGTTGTCCTGCGCTGTTTGGGACTGTGTATAAAAGGCGACCGCTGACTGGGGTGGGTGGGGGGAACCAGAGAGGCTGCTGGAGAGGAGGGGAGGGGAGGGGGAGAGAAGAGGAGGGGAGAGGAGAGGAGGAGAGAAGAAGAGGAGGGGGAGAGAAGAGGAGAGAGGAGAGGGGAGAGGAGGGGAGAGAAGAGGAGGGGAGAGGAGAGAAGAAGAGGGGAGAGGAGAAGAGGAGAGGAGGGGAGGGGGAGAGAAGAGGAGGGGGAGGGGAGAGGAGAAGAGGGGAGGAGGAGAGAAGAAGAGGAGGGCAGAGGGGAGAGGAGAGGGGGAGAGAAGAGGAGGGGAGAGGAGAGGGGGAGAGAAGCAGAGGGGAGAGGAGAAGAGGAGAGAGGACAGGGGGAGAGAAGAAGAGGGGAGGGGGAGAGGAGGGGAGGGGGAGGGGAGAGGAGAAGAGGGGAGGAGGAGAGAAGAAGAGGAGGGCAGAGGGGAGGAGAGGGGGAGAGAAGAGGGGAGAGGAGGAGAAGAAGAGGAGGGCAGAGGGGAGAGGAGAGGGGGAGAGAAGAGGAGGGGAGAGGGGGAGAGGAGAAGAGGAGAGGAGGGGAGAGGAGAAGAAGAGAGGGGGAGAGGAGAAGGAGAGAGGAGAGGCACACACACTAAAATCATGCTTGTTGACTACATTAAGTTTCACTAAAAAAAATATAGATATTTTAATGGGGGGGGGTTCAAAAGGATCTGGGTTGACAAAATGAAACTGCTTTACACGTGTACCCCCGTATTATGAGATACTGAATGATGAAGCTCAGGTGATGACACCCCCCCCCCCCCCCCCCAAAAAAAAAACAAGTATAGCATTTTGGAATATAGCTTTTTATGATCCCTTATTGTGAACCTATACAGTTTGAGGAAATCTCAAATGTCAAAACAATGTAGCTCAATAGTAGTCAACAATACGGTCTGCTGGCTTTGAACTCTATAGAAAGAATCCAAAAAGAGGCCAGATGAAACAATACCAGGAGGCCTCTCCACGTCTCTGTGTCTCCAACAGCAAAGGCAAACAGTGTTGCGTTTGTGTGTGTGTGCGTGTGTGTGTGTGTGTTGCGTTTGTGCGTTTGTGTGTGTGTGTGCGCATGTGCGTGTGCGTGTGTGCGTGCACGCGCTCCATCTTCTTCACAACACCATTCCTCCGCCCATGATCTCCATTCTCTGTTGAGGAGGACAAACTATGTTCAAAACCACAGAGCTTTATTTGACATTTGAATTATTCCAAAGATACTAAACATGTCAGGCTGAATAAAGGTGGTTACACACCAAGAGCGTTTAGTGTGTGTGTGTGTGTGATTCATTTGCATGTCAATATTTTTTAACCTATATCCAGTCAATCTAAATGTGCACCAACAGCAAAGGTTCGCTGAGCGATATTGCTGCGTTTATTTTTTTGACCCAAGGGCAATTTTTCAGAAATTCACTTCCCACATGTACATATCTGTTGCTGTGATTAACAGCTGGGTCAATTAGCCTTTTTCACTTCCCACCCAATTCACCCATTTTGTGTCTAAAAGGCAGGAAGTAACAGAGGTGCAAGCAGAACATTAACGAGGGCCCCAGCACTGGATCACCAAATGGATTGGAAGTTGGGGGGAGTCTGTATTCTGATATCAATGTAGTATCATGCATCAATAGATGTTCAGCCCATATGTGCTTACAAGGCACAGTGGCACACACCAGAATTACAGGTACACACAGTGAGACGTGTATATTGGTCTCGCATCTGTGTACATGGAAATAATTCTGGGTCTGGGTGTTGGAAGTTTGGTAAGAGTTTTAAAGTGTGAAAACAGTGAAGGGAAATAGCAGGGTTAGGGTTACCAGTGGTACCAAGCAAAATAACAGGAGGAAGGAAACCACATCTAATGCAGGAGGTTAGGAAACAACAACAAGCAAAGTTGCCGTCTGCAGTTGCGCATAAATGAAATAACCACAAATATCACAAGAAAAGCCTCATTGGCTACTGTGGTTCTCATGATGTTTACCTGAGGCGGTTCTATGAAAGCCAGCCAATCAGACGAGTGCGTTGGGAGCAGACCCATCGATTGACACTTGTAGATGGCCAATGCGGAGCCCAGAAGGTTCCCGACCAGGTAGACGAGGCCCTGGAGCCACTGCTGACTGGAGCTCTCCAGCAGCTTGAAGGCTGCAGACACAAGAGCACAAATGTAATTTGTGGTCTTGAAATTCACATATTTAAAAAAAAAATGCATTTTAATGTTTATTATCCAATGCAGTTTGGAATCAAATAATGGTCTTTTATTTATTTGTTTTATTTTTTATTTTTGGCTGGCAGGTAAACAATCACTCACTTTCCTAGTCTAAAGTGCAATTTGGTTTGTAAAATAAAGAAAATGGCTGTTAAGTTTGTGGATGGTGAAGCTTCCTGCCCTGTTGGTAACAGATGACATAAACTGTGGATACTCACTGGCTGACATAGACATGAGCGCCTGTATGGGCCTCCAGGCCATCATGCAGACCATCATGATGGGGAAAATGGAGATGGTGTTGCCCGACATGTACATGATGAACAGGTTCATAGGGATCTGCTTCAGGGGTCCCAGGGCCACATCCCAGCAACGCTGAGGGAGAGGGAGGGAGAGAGAGAGAGGGAGGGAGGGAGGGAGAGAGAGAGGTAGGGAGGGAGAGAGAGAGAGAGGGAGGGAGAGAACACGTATGTGAGTATGAGAGCGAGAAATCTGCACACAGATTTCTAGGATGGAGACTGGAGAGGATGTGCCATGTGCGCACTTTTTTGGGTGTGACCAATCTCATGCCAACTCATGTGCTTAGCTTTGCACGCTCTGGCTCGAGCCGATTTCTTGTCATCAGTGATGTCTCTCTTAGGGATGTCGAAAATCATAATTTTTCTTGACCGACAACCGACACTCATTAGCCGACAACTGTCGGTTAACCGAGAAGATTAAAATGCGCTATTTGACTGTCTGTGCCCCATTAAACAATTACCACAACAAATGCTTGATTTTTTTCATTAGAAAGCGTTTATTTTTTACATCTACAAGCAGAAAAAAACAAGTTGAAGCCTCCAGCCATCTAAACAAAAACATTCCTCCGATAGGCTATACTTTAGAGCTGCACGCATTGCATATTATAGGCACGTCAATTGACACGCAGCTGCCCGGTGAAGTAGTGTTTGAGCGGACGACAGCCCAGGCTGCAGGGCGCACTGACAAAGTGCGCAGCATCACAGTATCTTCTCCTTTTAGCAATATTCTCACTAATCCCACAGTGGTTTACCTGCTTTTGGTCTCACCCCTTATTCCTCTCTCTTCACACACGCGACGAGGGCTCTGCTCTCTGTGTGTCTCGCTGGTAAAAACTACTGTTTGATCAGTGCGCGCTGAACGCTGTGAGATTAGCAAGGTGTCGGGTTTCAGGCCATGCGCTTCTCTCTCTCTCTCTCTCTCTCTCTCTCTCTCTCTGCATGTGTTTAGGAGATGTGAATTCTTTTTTTTTTTACCGTTTAACTGATAGTATTAATCGGTTAATGTTCTAACGGTCGATTATCGGTTAAACGGTTATCGGTTGACATCCCTAGTCTCTCTGTCTATGTGAGCAATTGTCACCAGTGACGTTACTCGAGCATCACGGAACCGTTCCGCCTTAGAATAAGATACAAAACGAAACTACGCTAACTGTAGCTAGCTGCAAGCTCCTGATACACACCAGCTGTGACCAGCTGCTCTGTTTGAGAGTTCGGGACCGTCCGCTACCACAGCCAGCAAGACTTTGAGATAGAAAACAATTCAGCAGTGGTTTTGGTTGTAGCCACACACACCTGCTGCCAAAAGGTTTGTGTGTGACACACACACACACACACACACACACACACACACACACACACACACACACACACACACACACACACACACAGGACCATAAAACATGGATTTAAATAGGATTGTTTTTGGATTGCAGTTTATGCTAATCCATGGGGGGAATCCTCCTTCAGTTTGTCTTGTGGTTTTTAAATCAAATGTGCCGGTTATCATCAATTTACACAGCAGACTGTGTCACAAAAACATCTTCAAATCATCACAATATGCTACACAGGGCTACACAGATAAACTTGACTTCACTTTAGATACAGTAGAACAGGGAGTTCTCTGTCTACAAACATAAAATAAAAATAAAACCCTGACTAAAATGCAACACTGGAAAACATACACTATGATCTCTATTATATCAATATCTTAAAAAAGTAAAAGTAAAAATACAATTAAAACCCCTTAAAATCTCTTGCTCACCTTCTCCACCAGGTTCTTGTCAGTCTCCTGGATGCTGGTGTCGGGGACGGGTTTCTCGGAGTAGCCGATGGGATAAACCATGTCTCCCTGCCCACCCTGCCGGTCGCTACGGCTCCTGTAACACAGGCCATGAGGGTTTTTTAAGTGCTGCTCGCCTTAAAAACACCCTTTTCTGTTGGGGTACATCCCCAAACATGAGCTTGGCCTTCTCGATCAGCATCGGACCACTTATCAGAGTTCCCCTCCCTTTGCTCCTGCATGAAGCACTGATGTAAAGGCCTGACTCTGCACCTGTTCTTCGGTGTTGCTGTCCGTCACCCTCCGAGGCAAATTTCTCAATCTTTGCCCCGCCCTTTTGAATCTGGCACACTGTTGTCTTTGCTATATTATTGTACTCCTGAGCTTCACCCCTGGTCTAACTTGGCTGCAGCCCAACTGTGGGGTTCTACTGTCTGATAGCAGTGTAACACTACAGTAACACTTCATCTTTTTACCTGGTGTTGCCCAAGCTCAGCTCCAGAGCCCACTTCATCCTCCTGGCCCCGCCCCCTCCTCTCGTGGACAGAGCTCCTCCTCCTTGTCCCCCTGGAGACGCCATGGTAACAGACTGCAGAAGAAACCAGAGATGAGACGTGACTGCAGTAAAGAGAGGAAAGTAGAGAACAAGAGAAATCAGCTGATTTGCAGATATTGTTATATTAAGTTAAGGTTAGTTACAGCGACTACAAAAACTTAGCTGTTACTCTGGCTCTGAACTAGCCTCAACGCGAGACTTCATTCTTCCTTCAGAGTCTCGGATGCGTGGTCCCCTCAGCCACTCATGCCAGTGTCGAAGTTTTTAGGTGCTCCACAGCGCCAGATGTATCAGTTCGGTGCTCAGTGGTTGGGAGCGTGTAGTGCAGTTTACAATTTTGAGCATCGGCTCCGCCATGTGAAAAAGTGCTCGGTATTGGAAACTACGCACTATTTGGGAGTGTCAGGGTACCGTTAGCTTCGATAACAACATTGGCTCGGAGGTAAGTACAGTTTTATTGTGATTAATAGTGTGTATATCGCATGCAGCCACTTAGCCGGCGTTGCAGTGGCTGACGGGACCACGCATCTGAGACTCTGAAGGAAGAATGACTTTAGAGTCTCACGTTGAGGCTAGCTCTTGCCATGCATGATACTGTACTGTACACATACTGTATAACATTACCAATAAAGAGGATTTTATAAATAAGCTAAATGTGTTAAGCTATTGCAAACTATGCTCGCGATAATTAGAAGAACTTTTCTGAATCTATGTGAGGAACTATTTTTACCTTTATATAAATCTTTGGTGAGATCTCAGCTAGAATATGCAAGCTCCGTCTGGTGTAAAGTAAAATATGAGAAGGTTGAGAGAAGAGTGGTTAAGACATTTACAATTACCAACTCTTGTATATAGGAGACATGATCAAGGTTTATAAACTTGTTCACAGAAATGATTTCACAGCTGAGCCTATCATCCATTTTTGGAATAAGTACGCGTTGGGAGAACTTCCTAAAATGATTCCCACAAAACTGTCGCTCTGAAAAGAGGAAACACTTTTTTACAGTTTGTGCTCTAAAAACATGGAAGGAACTTCCAGAGGATGTAGGGCAGGCAGCTCCCTCAGTGAACGCATTTAAAGATAGATTACGGTAGCCTGGGTAAACCCATCCCCCACGTGACCTGCTCTCAGACCTGTTCTCAGTCACCTGTACTATGCTAGTGACTGGGAACTGAGAGAGCAGGTCACGTGGTGGCTGGGTTTACCTAGGCTAAGATTACGGTAGATCAATTCTAGTCAACAAAGGATTTTTGTACAACTACTGTATATATATGTATATATATATAACTACTGTATAGAGACAGTCTCTATCGGGCCGGCCAGCGACCACTTGATTGTGCACTTGGTAAAGCATTTGAATTTAACTTATTCTTGGCTGTATTGTGTATGCATGTGTGTAAACTACACATGCATAATAATATGGGTGTATAAGTTGTTAGTTAAGTTATCCTTTATTTATCCCCATGGGGAAATTCATCCTCTGCATTTGACTCATCCTCTAGTAGGAACCTTCCTAGAACTAGGAGCAGTGGGCAGCCTCAGTGCAGCGCCCGGGGAGCAACTCCAGTTCTTTTACCAGTGCCTTAGTCAGGAGGAAACTGCAGCACCCCGAGGAAACCCACACGAACACGGGGAGAACATAAACTCCACACAGAAAGGATCTGGGATGGACCGGGGGTTCAAACCTGGGACCTTCTTGCTGTGAGGCAACAGCATGTAATGTAATGTAACAATGCCACTGAGCCACCATGCCCTACTGTATGTATGTATGTAATATGTATATATGTATGTATGTACTGTATGTATATATGTATACGTGGTATGTGTATAATCTAGGTGTATTGTTTTTGGGTGTGAGTTGCAGAGTGGTGTGGGTTATGTGTGTTTGTGAGTATGTGTGTGATTTACTGCAAGATCATTGTGGCTTTATATCATGTTTTGTAATGTGGGTTGTGAGACTGCTGTAGGAGCTGTAGAGGATTGATATCTTGTACCAGAATGTTTCATTCAATATCAAATACTCATTAAATATATATGCTGATATTAGTTACACTATTAGAGACATGCTAATGTGGCTAATATGAACACAGGGGTTCATTGATTGACTGATTAGTTACTAACGTCGCTTCGATTACAACTGGGGCAATATCGGCCAATTTCAACTGTTTAGTTTCAAGCATTGTATGTATGGCAGATACGATGATAAAAAAAAAACTTAAAATATAATTTGATACGTGGGAACGCTGGTTTAAACCTGGTTTAAACTGATCAAATGCGACTGCGGAACAGCGCTGCTGTCAAGTCAGCCGACGTCGCGGTTGCAGCTCGCGAATATGCAAAAACAAGCACTCGAAATCGGATGTAACGTTCCTCCTACCTTATATATGAAGATTCAAAAGATCAACAAGCTTCGTGTGTTGTTATTACTTAATGGCAAAGGAACGAAAAGCCGCCGAGGAACAAACAGACTTGCCGCTGGTTCCGGAACTTCCGGGCCCACAATGATGACGCATGTGTCAGGCTGGTAAGCTCAGCTGAACGTCACGGCTGCCCTCTAGTGGCACCTGAGGAGAGACCATTCTGCACATCTCACCTCTATGGCTGGGCATTGCAACTGCCAACCCGGTTCTATCTTGTTTGTTACTCAATCCTTTGAGCCATCTGTAAAAACCTGCACTGCACATACTCATAACTCACCAGGTACCCTTTTATTTCTTGCCTTGAAGTAGTTTCAAATCTTTCAAATCTACTACCATATATATTCTGATGTCCAAAACAGGAATTACAGGCTCTTGGGTGTTTTATGGCAGTTGGCTTTACTGCCTCCTTCTGGATTTATCTGTCCACTGTTTCCTTAATGATTATATGTGCAGTTTCTCTCAAGAAACTGA
This sequence comes from Poromitra crassiceps, assembly GCF_964638095.1. Lineage (NCBI taxonomy): Eukaryota > Metazoa > Chordata > Actinopteri > Beryciformes > Melamphaidae > Poromitra > Poromitra crassiceps. The sequence continues at coordinate 45,650,209 of NC_139634.1, read as the reverse complement.
CCAACAGTTTTTTCCCCTCCACTGAGCCCACACACTCGATTCATGTTTCACCCTGGGCTCCACTCACGCAGCCTCTGTAGTCCTGTCTTCATACCTCTTGCATGAAATCAGTGTCGGTTTTTCCTGACACAGTACAATGACCAGTTGGGTGCTTTCCTATCATATAGAGTTCCATTGAGGTTGCTGTGACCAATTCTCAATCTACAATATGATCATTTGCAGTTTCCTATTAATTCCATTGCTGTATTTCTTACCACTCCCACTTTAATTTGTATTTCCTGTCTCAGTTTTGTTGCACTATCCCAGTGCTGTTGCCACGGTTTTATTCTTTTCCTCCACAACTTTCTTTAGCAACGTTAGTCGCAACAACACCAACTGTAATAGAATCACTTCCTGTCAATTCTGTTAACTATATTATGCTAGCCTGGCATCACCAGACCAATTCACATTGCATTGCACTGCATTTGCAAATGCAGCAGCTGCCACAACAAATGAAACATGAACTAGCTGGCAGATTGGTCAGTTTCTCAGGCTAATATTATGCTGAAACATCTGATATATTATGCTGAAACATCTATCTGATATGCCATTGATTTATTCTCATGGGTTGTTTAGCAGTGGTTTTCAAAGTGGGGTTCGGGGACCCTCAGGGGTCCTTGAGGGTTTTCCAGAGGGTCCCCAGCAAAAACGGGAGTGATTTGTTGTGACAGAATGCATGACTATTTTGCTCATGGGTTTCATACACTTTCTGTAATAAAACATCTAAAAGCAAAAAATCTTAGATGGGGAACATACTTTTAGTATGTTATTTAGTAGGGGTGGGCGGGGGGGAATCGACACACCATAGTATCGCGATATTTTGCCTGACGATATTGTATCGATATTTGGACGCCAAGTATCAATATTATTATTTTATTTTTGCAGGCCATGCCATGCCAGGCCACTGGGCATCTGCCCAAAGCGCCCGATGTTGCAGTCCACACCTGCAGTGGCATATTGAGTCCAGAGAAGCTTAATAATGTAGGGGCATGTGGGGCCAAAACAAAACAAAACAAAAAAACACTGCATGTTTTACTTCCGGGGAGGTCAAGGAAAAGGTAGGAAAAGGAGTTAGACAATTTAATATCGCAATATCAGCAATATCGCAATACTATCGTATCGTGACTCACGTATCATTTTAGTATCGTATCGTGGGCATCTGGTGATTCCCACCCCTATTATTTAGAGGTCCCTACTCAGTACTCAGCATATAAAACCTTGAATGTTTACTATTGCAATTTGTCCTCATAAAAAGCTCAGAATATGTACAATGGCAATAACAACACATTTTTAATTAATCATCTAGAAATGTTTAAGTGATTTTAGCAAATGCTTCTGCTTTCCGATATGACATTACTATCAGTTATTAGATTAGAATAGATTACATGTATATTCACCTTTAATGATCCCTGTGGGGAAATTAATCTTTTGCAGCAGCAGCAGCAGTAAATTGTAATAGGATATATTTAGGATATAAATGGAAAAAATATCATTAATCATTTTTACTGTATTTAACTTTAACACTTTTTTATTGCAAGACTATGTATTTAGCTGTAATGTACGGTAAGTATTTTTCTTATTTTGCACAGTGAATGTGTACACTTGGAAATGCATTGTATTTATGTCTGCATCTGCCAGTGGGTCACGATATGGAAGGATGCACCGACTGCAAGAGTACGGGCTGATACCGATATTTGAAATAAACAATTGGTCGACAGCCGGTACCGATATTTTTTAACCTCTATTTTTGACAGGGAAACAAATAACTAAACTGTTTCAGACCGTCCCACTATCTTGGACTTTGAGCACAAATTCAATCATACAAATGTAATTATGAAACAAACAATATTTAATGCTGTATAACCTGACAAAGATTTTACATTAACTGTTTCAAAAGACTTTTAGCCTGCTATACTCAATAAGAATGCATTTTTCAGTACAGTACTTAGTTACAGCCCAACAACAATATTTTGGTGAAACAAGTCTTTAACCTCTTTTTCCACACAGAACGAAATATGACATCATCACTGTTGACATCGTAGTAGGAATTATGACATCATCTATCAGTCAGGGTATTATAAGGTTATACCTGATCTTTTTGTCAAAACATTAACGTTATTAACCCTAATGTCACATGAACCTATTCTGTGGGTGCTTGTTGACATGTGGTGTTATTTTTGAAAATAATGATTTTTAAGTCTGTAATTTGAAAAACCTAGGACCCATCTCCATTTAACTCAGTGGATGCTGAAACATGTGAAGCTCAATATCTCAGAACGATCCTGAAGGCAGATAGAACCTTATCATTCTAAGATCATGAGATAAGGAAATGTCGGTTGAACCATTGAAGTTTAGTTTCTCAACTTCCATTGAAGTTTAGTTTGAACCATTGAAGTTTAGTTTTCTCAACTTTATACATTATGACTAAAACTATAACCAGAGGTCATTTACTCTGTCTGTCCAGAGAGAGACTGCCCTGTTTTTGCAGTTCTTCTTGACTGCAGGCTGATCAGACAATGTCCCTGTTAAGCACAAACTGGAACAAGCTGGGATTGAATCGGGCATCTTTAGTCTAAAGCAGGGATACTCAACTTGCTTTGCACGGAGGCCACATTTGCAAAATGACAGGAGGCCAGGGGCCAGTTAATAAACAAACATTAATAATATAAATTTTTCTGTAGCGGATTGTAGCTATTTGGGGTGTCAGCCGGAGTTTAGTCTGACAATTTTGTGCACACAGGATAGGTTAAGTTAGTTAGTACATACAAGTACCTGGGTGGTGAGCAGGTGGCGATATTTGAGAATTTAGCTGGAGCTCAGTCAAACTTTATAGTTTTCATTGTGAATTAGAAAATGGCCAGAGGGCCAATTGGCACCCTATCGCAGGCCGCATCTGGCCCCCGGGCCGCAAGTTGAGTATCACTGGTCTAAAGCCTTTCCCCTGAATATAGTGGGCCTCCTCTTCTCAATATTGATGATACAATAAATAAAAAATAAATAAAAATCACACAGGCCGATATATCGGCGCATCCCTAACGATAAGAGTAGGCATAATAATGTGTTGATCCCAATACAGGAGAGACTTGATGTTCTCTGAAATTAGGTGGGGGGGAATGTGTCGGCATATCGAATATCAGCAAAACATCCAAAACGGTGCATCCCTATTAAAGATCAATCCTATCTGAAAAGCACTAATGATGAGTCTAATCTGTGTGATTGACAGGAGAGATGATCAGAGGGGCGGCGTTTTTACCAGCATTACTACCGGGAGAGAAGATGGGGTAGAGCTTCTCAGTGAAGCTGCTGCCAGTATGGGAGAAGATAAGAGCTGCAGCATCGACGTCATAAAAGGAGACCACACCCTCCTCATAATCCACAAACACGCCCACCTTCTGAGGCTCCGTCTGCAGAGAGAGGACGGCATGATGGCCGGCAGGAGCGTCGCACTTATTTCCATTCCACAACCATACAGTCCAGAAGCCATTCTCTGGCCTCAGTTTCATGGTTCCCCTCCTGTTGACTGACCCTCTGGCCACTCCTAAAGCCCACCGATTCTTCTCTTTCACCTGAACCTCGTAGTAAAACCTTCCTGAAGAGAAGCTCTGCTTTCCTAAGACACAGTCCCAATAAGAAAATCTCGCTGGGTTGTTTGGGAGATTCTTCTCTGCGTAACTATATTTGACTTGTTTCCCATCATCAGACAGGATGAGATGGGGATTTGCTGTATCAGGATCCAGAGTCACAGCCACTGCATACTGCTGGACCCTCTTCAGCTCAGCCTCAAGCAGCTTCTCCATCTCATTCCTGACAGTGTCCTCCAGCTGAGCCACAGCTCTCCTCACAGTCCCCTCATATGGTGGGCGATGGACACGGACCTCTCTCCAGTCCTTGGTGTGTGGAGGAGTGTTCAGGGATGGGAAGCTTTGGAGGAGGTGGAGGTGGTCTTCAGTGCAAGAGAGCTGCTCCACCTCAGCGCTTCTCTTCATCAGGTCAGAGATCTCCTGTTCCAGCTCTTTGACGAAGCCTTCAGCCTGTTTCTCTTTTGTGTTCAGCTTCTCTTCAATCGTCTCAATGAGCTCAGCCTGGCCTCTCTCCACAGACTGCTTCAGAGCAGTGAAGACCCGCACACTGTCTGCGATCTCTCTGTCTGCATCTTCCTTGCTGAGCTCCACTGAGTGTTTGATTTCCTGAATCTTTAGTTGTCTCTCCCCGATCATCTTCCACAGTTCAGTCTTTTTTCCTTCATATTCCTCTGTCAAAGGGACAATGTGATGAAACTTGTGGTCTGACTGAGTGCAGAGCAGACAGACACACATCTGGTCAGTCTTGCAGAACAGCTGGAGCGGTCCATCATGCTCTTTACACATTCTGCTTTCAAGGTCGTCCACAGGATCCATCAGCTTATGTCTTTTGAGTCCTTTGATTCTCTGATGAGGCTCCAGGTGAGTGTCACAGTAGGAGGCCAGACACACCAGGCAGGACTTCTGGGCCTTCCGTTTGGTCCCAATGCAGACATCACAGGGAACTTCTACTGGTTTGTCACGTCGTGGGGCTGGGCAGCTGCTGGCTTTCATCTGAGCTGACTTTCTGACCTGAATCATCTGAGCTGACTTTTTGACCTGAAGAGCCATCTCAGATATGAAAGTATTGACATGCAGCTCAGGCCTTGTGTTGAAAAGCTTTTTACACATGGGACACTGGCACGGAGCATTAACATCCCAGTTGTGTGTGATACAGTTCTTGCAGAAGTTGTGTCCACATGGTATGGAGACTGGATCAGTGAACACATCCAGACAGATGGAGCATCGAAACTGCTCTTCAGAGAGGAGACTGCTGGCAGCAGACATATCTCCACACTGAGACCTAAAGTGAAAGTGTCAAATAAACAACGTTATTATACAGAATTATTTAATAATAATAGGTTAAACAAATATTTTAATTCAAAACATGCATGCATTGCATCATGGCTATGTTTTTGACTGATTCTTCAGCTACTTTCAAACAAAGTAAAGGTCCAAGAAGCCTATTATTTTAGATTTAAAACAATTCAGCAGTGGTTTTGGTTGCAGGCAGACACGACCACTGCCAAAAGTTTTTCACGCCCAAAAACATCCCAAACATTCAGAAATAATCAAATCCAGGCAGAAGACTCTCCTCCACCCCCCCCCCCCCACACACACACACACACACACACACACACAAGGGGGGGAATCCTGCTCAGCCTTTAATCGTGCGTTCCTTTATCGCAAAATAACTGGGATGTGGAGGCTAAATGACATCACATGCGTTTTGTTAGCATTCCATTTACAGAAAAGTTGAGCTGGGAAGTTCACTGTTCACTGGTCAGATCCAGTCACTAGCCAGGCTAGCCATTGTAGCAATAACAGTTGATAACAAGGCATTTTGCGGCATTTTGCGCATACAAACACTGCAGCCTCATGTCCACACAGATAGAAGTTAGGCAGTGCTGTGTGTACAGCTCATTTAATGAGACACAAACAAAACAGAAGTGCTAAACAACATTACTACGATTATAACTACTGTTGTTACGCGGCGCAGCCATCTTGGATTTTTGAGGTCGGGGCTGCTGAGGCTCCTACGAGTTTGGAATGGGAAATACCAGCTCTGATGACGTCACCACCCAGCTCATGACCTTTGAAGTCGTAAGATTACCAGTCCCCAGTTATAAAGGAATGCACGATTCATCTAGGGTTGCCAACCGTCCCTTAAAATACGGAATCGTCCCGTATTTCTAAACAAAAAGACGTGTTCCATATTGAACTGATACGGGACAAGCTTTGTCCCGTATTGGAGAAACATTGCAGTGAAAAGAGTGAAGCGCTATTTGTGAGCGAGACGACTCCGCCGCCCGCTGCTGTTCTGCCCCTCAGCTCAGCCTGTCTGTGCTGTGGTGACGTCATGTTAAAGTTCAACTACCATAGAATGCGCTTCTCATTCTTGTGAGTAGAGATGCTGCGATCCGATCATGTGATCGGATATCGGCGCGATATCAGCCAAAAAACATGGATCGGATCGGATTCCAGCGAAAATGACCGATCCAAGGCTCCGATATAAGCACTCCATTCCATGACTCCGCTCCAGGATTTCTATCCAGCATGCAGCAGCAGCAGCACACAGAGGCCGCGTTGAGCCTAGGATGGCCAGGGCCAAAACGTTGTCTTGCTTCAACATACATCGCATCGCATAAACCATTTCCACCCGCAGGTTTGAGGAGTAGCTAACATAAACATCAGATAAATACTCTATAGGCTAACGTTACCCACTGAGGCAGCTAACATGGCTAATTAGCTAGCTAAGAAGCTAACACCAGCTATCTTTCTCCTCTAACTCACGTTAACGACACGTTAGTTGACTGAGCGAACGGCGCTGTACAGCAGGTCGTTATCAAAACGTATTGCACTGAAGAGAAGTAACATTAGATAATGACGAAAGACTCCTCCAATCTGGCAGTGGAAATGTATGCACAAACTTTGTGTGTAACTTTGCGAGACTCAACCGAATGACTGATGAGTCTCGCGTTGAGCCTAGGATGGCCAGGGCTTAGATCTGCGTGAGCACGACCCGTCGTAATTTGTCCAATTCAAGGTACATTAAAACGTTGTCTTGCTTCAACATACATCGCATCGCATAAACCATTTCCACCCGCAGGTTTGAGGAGTAGCTAACATAAACATCAGATAAATACTCTATAGGCTAACGTTACCCACTGAGGCAGCTAACATGGCTAATTAGCTAGCTAAGAAGCTAACACCAGCTATCTTTCTCCTCTAACTCACGTTAACGACACGTTAGTTGACTGAGCGAACGGCGCTGTACAGCAGGTCGTTATCAAAACGTATTGCACTGAAGAGAAGTAACATTAGATAATGACGAAAGACTCCTCCAATCTGGCAGTGGAAATGTATGCACAAACTTTGTGTGTAACTTTGCGAGACTCAACCGAATGACTGATGAGTCTCGCGTTGAGCCTAGGATGGCCAGGGCTTAGATCTGCGTGAGCACGACCCGTCGTAATTTGTCCAATTCAAGGTACATTAAAACGTTGTCTTGCTTCAACATACATCGCATCGCATAAACCATTTCCACCCGCAGGTTTGAGGAGTAGCTAACATAAACGTCAGATAAATACTCTCTATAGGCTACCGTTACCCACTGAGGCAGCTAACATGGCTAATTAGCTAGCTAACAGCAGCTATATCTTTCTCCTCTAACTCACGTTAACGACACGTTAGTTGACTGAGCGAACGGCGCTGTACAGCAGGTCGTTATCAAAACGTATTGCACTGAAGAGAAGTAACATTAGAAAATGACAAAAGACTCCTCCAATCTGGCAGTGGAAATGTATGCACAAACAGGGACAGGGCTGTGTGTGTGTGAGAGAGAGAGACAGGGACAGGGCTGTGTGTGTATGTGTCCTGTGTGAGACAGAGTGGGGGTGTATGTGTGAGGAAACAATAATTATTTGTGTCCAGTGTTCACCCATTACAAAAGAAGTGTGTATTGTTATGTTTTAGTTTTACATCAAATTAATTAGATGAACTAAATCGTTCACATACTATATTACCAAAGCACACACATACATACCTAACCCTAAAAATGTTTGTTGCCTGCTAGCTATCAGACAGCATAGAGAGACTTAAATATGTCGGTATCGGATCGAAATCGGTATCGAATCGGGTATCAAAATTTGATCGGAATCGGATCGGTTTTGAGCTAAAATATCGAAATCGGATCGGAAATGAAAAATCTCGATCGCAGCATCTCTACTTGTGAGTCACGACCAATGAGAAGCGCTGTCAGCGTTGCTGTATAGACTGACGACATCACGTCGTGACTCAGCCAATGAGTGTGTTCTGTTTTGCACATTGAGTTACTTGCCTAACCTTTACCAAGTTGTTTTACTTGCCTAACCTTAAACAGGATGTTTTTACTTTCCTAACCTGAACCAAGTTGTTTTACTTGCATAACTTAACCAAATGTATTTACTATAACCCTGGCTTGCCATTTGCACTACTGTTTGTTTTTTCTTAAGATACCACTGTTTTATTCTAAAGAATGAGAAACTTTGTTTTGTAATGCCAAAATAAAATTCTTGAATGATAATGTGTTACACGCTTATTATTCCTATTGCACAAATATTCAAAAACTGACCAAAGGATTGTGAGCTTGCTTGTGTTAATAATAATAATAATGGGGAAAATGGTTGAAGCTGAAGCCATTGCAGTTATGTGGTTGTTATATCTTTAAAGGAACACTCTGCCCATTTTCAACCAGCTTTGTATCATTAGAACATCAGTAGTATCAGAAAACTGTAAACGGTTTTGAAGTCTGTCATTTAATTTGACAGTTATTGAGTGTTAAAAGTGTGGACCAGTGACATCACTGGTCCACACTAGGGCTGCACGATATTGGAAAAAACTGACATTGCGATATTCCCCGCCCATGCGATATATATTGCGATATGAAAAAATACAGATTTTCACCAGATTACCAGAATAGCTCTATTTGAAAGAAAATAATATTTCTAGAATGATTGGGATGATTTTGTAGAGGAGTCCATCTGATTTTGGAGGGGAAATTAGGTATTTTAATGTTTCTCAACCACTGGGCTGTGGCCTACTGGTAGGCCTCAGAGCGTCATCTATCAGGGTGCATACACATTTTGACCAATGGATTTCCATGACTTACATACATGAAAAAGTGAGTGAGTTATGACATTCTACTTTAAAATGTCACTAGCCTATACTTCACTTAGTGTAATGCAGCCTTTAAAACCAGGGAAAGACAACATGTATGCTGTATCACCATATTACCATCCAACATCTAAGACCATATAGTCTCATATCACAATATTGATATAAATTTGATATATTGCCCACCCCTAATATTGAGTGCCAGAATCTACCTCCCAATGATGCTATTTGCAGAAAAACATTAGATTTAATTGATTATAATCACTGCTTTCAACTTCTTTCGTTCTTCTAACATTTCAATAAATCAACAATGAAACACCACTGCCACTTCACACACTTGGTCTGACCCCCCTCCAGAAACTACCAAGTGGTACGCTCCGCATTTGGGGAGTTCCGGTTTTTGAGCGCATGCAGGGCAGTACAGAGAGACAGGATTCACATGCAGCCGACCGGTGACAAACAATTCATTCGTGAAAAGTAATAAATATACATTTAATTGCCCAGCTATGTCTATTGTCTTTTTATTTATGTTTTATGTAAATGAGTCGCTATGTATGATTAACTCTACCGTAACGTAACTGCTGTGATGCAACATCAGACTGAAGGGGAGAGACAGCCGCAGTGATAACATGGACAACTTCTCAGTACCGTAAATTCCGGACTATAAGACGCACCGGTGTATAAGCCGCGGGACCAAAATTGACTATTTTTTTCTTCTATAAGCCGCACCGGACTATAAGCCGCGGGTGTTTTGATGTTTAATTACCATATGAAAGGGTTCGTGCACAGAGAGGAATGTCGGGAAAGCGATGGCTGTTTGGGGAAGCTCCCATTTATTAACATTTCAACAAAACAAAACAAAAGTCAGGTCACTAATCCCCAGACAAAATCACACAACAATAGGCTATATGTGCAGCAAACCTGTAACCAGAGAAGTCAAGTCACTAATGCTCGTCTTCCTCTTCTTCCTGCGTACTGAAACCACCAAAGTCCTCATCTTCAGTGTCGGAAACGAACAGGTTCAGGGTGGCTTCGTCAACCACTCTCCTCTCTCCTTCATTGTCACTCAAAACCAACGAACTCCTCTTCATCTATAGCTGTGTTTCCATTACAGTTTTTCGCAAAAGAATTGCGATATTTCTACAACTTCGACAATGTACAATTGCGACTTGTAGGCGTTTCCATTGAAGTTGCGTTTGAGTGATTCCCCGTTGCAGCAGCTGCCACAGTGATTACGCACGGGGATCTGCCCCATATCCCGTCCCCTGCATGCTCAAATCCAACCAATGGTCAATGGAAATCCCAACATGAAGTTACAATGCATATAAACGAGCCTGATTATCAATTCAAAAGAAAATGAGTCGCAAAATGTTGCTGGCTGCGTGAATGCAGTCAGCGCGACAGGCAGAGGAAAAAAGGTAGCCTAATAGCCTACAACTGGTCCGATTTAGAGATGGAGGGGGGAAAAGGCTGATTTGGTTCTATAATTGCACCTGAAACGTGTGCAATGTATTAGCCTACTCACAGTCACTGTATTCACTTCAGACAGCACCACCGCACCAGTGTGTGCTTTTCATCCTCTCATCTCGATAAACTGCTATATCGACACGTCTGAAAAACCACCTCATGATCATCTACTGCTCGTTCTCATGCTGTCGAGAACGAGCAAAGCTTTTTTTTGGTGAAAGAATCCTCCAGGGCGCTTCTTGTTAACAGTCCGAGTGAGTGGCAGGTCGAACGTCAAAGGCACTTCATCCATATTTATGATCTGCTCCGGTTCGATGGAATATTCCTTGATCTTCCTTTGTGTGAATTCGCCGAAGTTTGTGATTTTCTCCTGGTAGTCGGGGGAGGGAGTTGATGGCCGAGTGGCCGTTTGCTTACCGTAATTACCATATGTAAGTGGTCACGCACAGAGGGGATTGTCGGGCCCATTGATGGCTGTTTGAGGAAGCTCCCATTTACCGTATTACCGTAACATTTCAACAAAACAACATAACACAACACCACCGTTGTTTATTTTTACAGTGCACACAGTGTCCGCGGTGTGGTGAAAAGAGGGCAAGAGAGGAAATTAAAACAGAAGTGGATTTATAGTTAGAAAGAGTGCTAAAAAAGAGAGTTTTTTTTTTTTTTTTTTTTTTTTTTTTTCTGAAAAAATCCATAGATAAGACGCACCGTTATATAAGCCGCAGGGGCCAAAAAACGGGAAAAAAGCCGCGGCTTATAGTCCGGAATTTACGGTAATCACTTTAGCCTTCGTGTCATAAGTTGCGGTCTTGCTTTTTGGTGTTTCAAGAGTAAATATCTCCACTCCACGGACATGTTGAGTTACAGCAGCCAGCCTGCTGTATGCTAGTGCGCTGCAACCTGTGGACACGTCCGCCTCCGCAATCACATCGTTTACAGACAGGCTACTGTCAGCAACGCAACATAAGCAAAAACAATTCAATTGAGCTCTCTGTGCATGTCTGTTGTGTTGCAGCTAAGCACTAAATGAGTGAGTACAGTAGCGGGGCGTCTCTCTCCTTTGAGAGAGACTGCATTTCACTCGGTAGGCTACCCCTAAAGTGAGAGTTTATCAAGCAACATGATGAGTTAATTTGCTTTTGACATCGCACGTCCTGCGATGTGACTATCGCGCATGCGCACATTGCGATGACGATGTGTAAACGATATATCGTGCAGCCCTAGTCCACACTAACTCAAATGAATAACTCATTAACTCAAATCATCTCTCAATAACTGTCAAACTATTCATCATTCATCTAGTTTGACAGTTATTGAGAGTTGATTTGAGTTAATAAGTTATTAATTTGAGTTAGTGTGGACCAGTGATGTCACTGGTCCACACTTTAACACTCGATACCTGTCAAATTAAATGACAGACTTCAAAACCGTTTACAGTTTTCTGATATACTACTGATGTTCTAATGATACAAAGCTGGTTGAAAATGGGCAGTGTTCCTTTAAGTCCACTACTGAGCAGGTGTAAGACCTGTTCTACTTGTGAAGGATATACCCCCCCCCCCCCCCATCCCTTATTTCCAATTCAAGGACTTGGCAACCCTAGCAGCAGCTAGCTTGGGAGTTAAGGCCTAAACATGGTCGTCCGTCCGCCTCGAATTGGAGCCGTCTCGCCGTCTGCCGGCGCCAGCTAGCCCTACATGCTCGGACGCCACTACGCCCTCCCTCCCTCCCTCCTGTGGAAGCTCCGCGTGAAAATGGCGGAGATTGTGTGCCAGGCAGTCTGAATGAAATTGAATGTAACGTTCCCAATTCTATGTATTAAATTCTAAAAAACGACCCTCAACATTTGGGAAGGCTAAGCCACACAACTAGTTCGTTATAATCTAACATCATGCTTTGAAATGCGACTTTACAACGATGAGCCAGGGCAACGGCCAATCACAACTCTCCTGCAGCTGATGTCACGCACGTATCGTCGCCGTGAAGTCACATTTTCGAGCAGCCCCCGTCAGCCGACGGGGCCCCCTCCCCGTAGGATGGCGCTCCACCCGCCGTCATACGGGGAGGGCGGGGCGAGGCTCTGACGGACGACCATGTTTAGGCCTTTAGCTGCTGCTTCCGGGTTTCCACGCCCACCAATCGACGAGCGTCCATACAGCCAACGGTGCAGCCACATCTACGCGTCGTTTGACGCGGGCTGACGCTTGGCTGTATGGACGCTTGACGCTTGGTGGGCGTGAAAATCCGGAAGCAGCAGCTAGCTCCCAAGCTAGCTGCTGCTAGATTTACTTTGCTTCTTTGAAAATTGGCGGTAGAGAGGAAGTGGAAGAGGACAGGAAGGGTAGGATAGGTCCTAGGACGAGCTCAATTGGCTAGCTTTGTACTTTGTCAAATTCCACCCCGCCCCCTCTGTTGCCCACTGTCGCTTCACAAGCCTGCTACGCGTCGTCTGGTCTCCCAGCATGCTTTGCGAGGCGTCGAGCAGCATGTTCAATACAAAGTGGATGGGCAGCAGCGTCAGCCCGCGTCAAACGACGCGTAGATGTGGCCGTACCGCAAGCGTCAGCATGCGTCAAACGGCGCGCAAGTGTGGCTGCACCGTGGGTCCCCGAGAGCTCAGTATGAGCGAGGAGCGCTAAAGCAGACTAGCACAACTCATACAAAAAACTGCCGCGGGGTCCACATTTATGGGTGGCAAATGTCGTCACGTGAGCCCACTTGAATAAGGCCATTATGCTTCCTAGCGCCGCGGGTACAGCGCCATAGATCTTTCATTACAGCGCGAAACGGAGACTAGACTAGTACAAACTGAACACAGGTCGTTTTCAAGTTTGTGTTACGCTCTCTGTTTAAACAGTGTAAATATTAGGCTATTTGCTGTCGACTACTCACCTGTACTTCTATTTTCTTTGGAGAGAAGACTTTTTCCCGACTGCAATCGTTAGTGGCTTCTTCTTCTTCGTCGCCTTCCTGACTTCCTTTCTTTTGAATGGCGAATTGCGTCCAGGCGGAGCATTATCGCCACCAACTGGTAGGGCATGTGAAATTGTCCTTAAATTCTTGGAATCTGTCCTGTGTGTTGAAGATATGTAAAGACATAATGTAAAGACATGTTTCCAAAAAGAGTTTGAAGGTCCATCAGGGTTAGGGTCCATGTGTTTGAGCAGGGATGTTAACACCAAATCAAGCTGCTGCTCTTGCTGTGAGGGAGGGGCTCCAGAGGGTCAGAGTGCATATGGTTTGGAACAGAGGGAAGCTGTCATTCTCTGATCCTGATACCAACACAACACTGACTACATACCTTTGCACACACTTTCACTGACAGGCTGTTGTTTCCATACTTTAAAAGTTGTATTTGTGTTAAACTACCAGGTTTCAGTGAACACAATTAGAGATGAAGAAGAGAACCTGCTCCGGGCGATGGGACAGACACGTCCTGTGACTGTGGAGGGATGAAGACGACGCTTTCAACATAGACAGATAGACCAAAGATATACTGTATATATGGTGGTGGTGATTGAGTGATGTTATAATAAAACACCAACAATAATTTTATTTATTACATATTTATATTAGATCATACATTCATTCCTTAAGTACTGTGTCGAAAATAATCTCTCTAAAGCCCTCTGAGACATGCTTGTGAATTAGGGCTATACAAATAAACTCTCTCACACCCACCCCTATATTGTATTTTATGTCTCAGGTATACATTACATGATTAGGAGTATTAATAAATGACAGGTAGGTGCTGGTTACTTCCTTCAGTTTCTTACAGTACTTCTCCCTGCATGTATTGTGCATTTTCTTTCCAGAATAAAAGTCCCACAATGCTGCCATAACAGCAGGTTAAAGAGCACCCCCCCCCCCCACACACACACACACACAAAGAATCTGTCATGTGAAAGAAGGTTGTTTATTTAAAAAATAGTGAGGACACGTTTCGGGGGGGGGGGGGAATCGGAAAGGATAGAATACTTTAAGAATTTTTTTTGTTTTCATTCCCTAGCAGCAGTACAAGTTCCCATAGTGCAATACAAAAATATTAACAGATTGTGTTAGATTAATGCAATCTTTCTGTGTATAACATTATTTTCCAGTCTACAAATATACAGGATACATGAGTGCAAATCAAGTGTAAAGTGTGGCACACTAGGTCTACTCTGTACAGCAGTTAAAGGCACACTAGGTCTACTCTGTACAGCAGTTAAAGGCACACTAGGTCTACTCTGTACAGTATGTGTATGAGTCATTCAGTTCAGTAAACACAGGTGTCAAGTATACCCACCTATCAATCAGCCTATTACATTGACTTATATAGGATTGTGCGGTCACAGTAGGGTTGAGCTACCACTACACTCGTCACTATTAGTTCTGCATATTTTTTGCAATGGGAAATGTAGGTACATTATATGTACTGTAATTTTCTTTTCTTTTTTCACTTTAATGGAACGATCATAGGGGCCAGTTGCATAAAGATAGACCTGGGTCTTAGACTTAATGTGACTTTAAGTCAAACTTGCTATATACATTTATTATATTTACCTGTTGCTACTACTTCTTGGCTGAAGATCTCAAATGGGTTGTTTGCCACTAAAGACTCACACTCTTCTTCAGACTCTTCCCAAAAACAAAAGATTTGGCATCTTGTACGTAACGGCTAGATTCTTCTACTTGTGTCAACTACTTGAGAATGAGAATGGGGAAGTTTAACAATTCATCACTTTGCTGGGGACCACCTGGTGGTCCCCGGACTCCACGTTGAGAACCACTGGCTTAGACTAGTCTTAACTATATTTATGGCGGGAACACACCAGAAGCGTTGCTGTCGCGGAGGCAGTTTCATTTCGGCGTCCTTGTTAACAGTTGTAGAGCGATCACACCGGCCGCGGCGCCTGCAGCAGCCAGACATGAAGTCAGTACAAGTTGTGAGGAGCGCGGAGCAAAACGGAGCGCTTCTGGTGTGAATGGCCAGGCTCCTGCTCGATGCTTCCGTGACGCGCTGCGACGGAGACGCTCCTGGTGTGTCTCTGCCGTTAGGCGACAACTGGTTCTCTAAGGTTTGAGGCAATTCTAAGAATCTCAGGTTTATGCAACTTTTTTTAAACGACCATTGGACGAACTGAAAAGTGAATGGTGGTTAAGCTGAAAACAAGGCTTTTTATTGAAAAGATGACATTTTGGAGATGTTAAGTTTTCTTCTGACAGTGACAAAGACCTGAAGGCACGTGTTTGTTTATTTGAGGCATATGCATGGGGAGCTTTGAGGCACATTACTGTATCTCCATCTGTGTGCGCGTTCATATAACTTGTAGAGGCTGATCTCAGGTCTGCAGTATCACCTGTGTGTGCATTCATATACCTTGTAGAGGCTGATCTCAGGTCTGCAGTATCACCTGTGTGTGCATTCATATACCTTGTAGAGGCTGATCTCAGGTCTGCAGTATCACCTGTGTGTGCATTCATATACCTTGTAGAGGCTGATCTCAGGTCTGCAGTATCACCTGTGTGTTCATATAACTTGTAGAGGCTGATCTCAGGTCTGCAGTATCACCTGTGTGTGTTCATATAACTTGTAAAGGCTGATCTCCGGCCTGCAGTATCATCTGTGTGTGCGTTCATATAACTTGTAGAGGCTGATCTCAGGTCTGCGTATCTTTTCTAAGTGAGTGTCACATGTCATACCAAAGACAGGATGCCAGTACGTGGATGTTTTTATTGTACTTGGCCAATTCCCCCTGCTGTCCCAGTCATTGCTCCACCCCCTCTGCTGATCTGGGGAGAGTTGTAGACTAGCACCATGCTTCCTCCGATACGTGTGCAGTCACCAGCTGCTTCTTTTCACCTGACAGCGAGGCGTTTCACCAGCACGACGTAGCGCGTGGGAGGATCACACTATTCCCCACCCCCTCCCCCCGAACAGACGCCCCCAACCGACCAGAGGAGAACTAGTGCAGCGACCAGGACTCACACCCCACCGGCTTCCCACCCGCAGACACGGCCAATTGTATCTGTAGGAACGTCTGACCAAGCTGGAAGTAGCGCAGTACATGAATGTGTGTGTGGTGTATCCGTGTCACTTGTAGAGGCTGATCTCAGGTCAGCAGTACGTGAATGTGTGTGTGTGTCGTGTATCTGTGTCACTTGTAGAGGCTGAGCTCAGGGCTGTGGTAGAGACACATGTATGCGTCACACAGCAGGCGGCGCGCAGGCTCCCGTAAGGAGGCGGGGTCCACCCTACTCAGCTCCTCCTCCGACAGGCTGAGGTAGCGGCCCACCTCGGGACACGCCTTCACCTGGGGGACGTTGAAGCCGTTCTCGCCACCTGGGTGAGAGAGAGCGGGACAAGCAGAGATCTTTCTCAGTACATGCTCTGGTGCTCTGGTGCCTTCATGCTCTGGTGCTCTGGTGCCTTCCCTTTGTGATGCCACAATTCCAGAACAATTTTAAGATTCTAAGTTCAATTGGACAATGAACAAAAAATGACAATATTTTTACATTAACTCATTGAGTGCCATGGACGGACATGTTCGTCATTTCAAATAGTAACGTAGAGTGCCAAGGACGGACATGTTCGTCAATTGCGTTTTTTGACGGTGGGGAGTCGATCAAAGCCTTCTGCCTCTCCTGTACAAATATTATAGCTATTGGAGGTCTATAACCTATTTTACAGAACCCTTAGGTGGCGACAGTGCTCTCCAGGTTAACAGAAAGGCAGAGAAAAACAGAGAATAAGTCGTTGGGGAAACGGAAATCGCATCGCATCCGTATGCATCGATATGCATGAAGCGTTTTAACGTTAGATGTGCCTGCAGCAGGCAGCAGCCAATCTGCTCCCACAATTGAGCTCCTCCATGTCCGCTGCGACAGGCTGTCGCCGACAGCCCATTCGCATGATCAGCCGTTATTATTCTCAACTGGAAGCATACAGTAGTAGCCGGTGACAAACACACGCGGAAAAAGCTGGATGTCGCCGACGCGCACCCTTCACAGTGCAGAGCAAACTCAGCAGAGAGCCACCTCCCATAAGGAGGAGTGTGCAGTTGAGGCGGGCGGGGCGGGGGGGGGCACGCAGTACAGCACACAACACTGACCCAGACAGACCCAGGCAGCAGGACAGGGTTGGCAAACGCAAGCCAGAATATCCGATGCCCACCAGCAGCAAATCAAGATCAGCAAGAAGCTGCAACCAGCAGCGCACGCAGGGGCCAGCGCTGCTGGTTGCAGCTAAAAATATTATTCTGCCAAACAAAATTCCCTGGCCTTCACTGTTTTATTGAAGGAAATTATTTTTGAGGTGTGACTACATCAGAAAATTAGCTTCAGAGTCAGTGATGTGTTAAAAGGGCCATTATCTCAGCTTCTAGAAAAAAACTGCTCTTTTTTGTTAAATCAAGCTATCTTCTCCAGCTGATAACTAAAGAACGGAAAATGATATCAATAAACCTGTTTTTGCTGATGATAGAAAAGAGTCTCATCGTTATTTTTGCGTGTTCATTGTTTACATAGTAATATCACACAATATTCTGTGGGCCTCGAGAAATCACTGAAAAAAGCTCTGAAACTCTGGCACTGGGAGCGTCCGTTCTCCAAAAGTGGCTGGCACTCAATGAGTTAATATCTCATAACTGTATAATAACGCAGCGGCGCACAATTGCTCAACTGCACAGCCTTGAAAATACCCTATTTCCGTGTACTTACATCAGTCTAATCATACTTGATTTAATGTTTATGGGATGTTCGTGTTGTGAAGCATGCTGGTCTCAAAAGAAATTTGTATTATGATTGTGGCACTATATAAATGGGAGCTAGGGCTCTGTTTGTCTGTTTCTCTGTCTGTCCCATGTCCCACTGTGATGTCATAAATTACATCATCAGTGATGTCATAAAGCCACTGTGACATCATCAGTGATGTCATAAACCACTGATGACATCATCAGTGATGTCATATGTGAGGGCTCTGTTTGTCTGTTTCTCTGTAGGGCTCTGTTTGTCTGTTTCTCTCTGTCCCATGTCCCACTGTGATGTCATAAATTACATTGTCAGTCATGTCATAAACCACTGTGACATCATCAGTGATGACATCAGTCCCATTGATGACATCATCAGTACCAGTCTTACTGATGACATCATCAGTGATGTCATAAGTGAGGGCTCTGTTTGTCTGTTTCTCTGTCGGGCTCTGTTTGTCTCTGTCCCATGTCCCACTGTGATGTCATAAATGACATCATCAGTCATGTCATAAACCACTGTGACATCATCAGTGATGACACCAGTCCCACTGATGACATCATCAGTGATGTCATAAGTGATGATGTCATCAGTGATGATGTCATCAGTCTGAGGATCACGGGAGAGCCTGAGGGAGAGGGAGGAGAGAGAGGGGGAGAGAGACAGAGGAGAGGGAGAGAGAGGGGGGAGAGACTGAGGGAGATAGAGAGAGGGGGAGAGAGACTGAGCGAGATGCGCGCCAATAGGGCAGGCAAGGCCCCACAGCAGCCGAGCTGCGGGCAAGACTGCGAATGGGAGCTGCAGGAGGGGCGAGGCCGTGCAGCGAGCGAGCCCAGGAATCGAGTGCGCGTAGCGCGTGAGATGCCTAGTAAATTACAATTGTATTACAACTTTTCAAGCCCACTTGTTGCATGGTGAGCATGCAAAAGCGTAGACGATACACTAAACAAAGGACAGACGCAATAGAACACAATACAGCATAAAACATTGAATACAGAATCCACCAGTTTAAATAAATACACTTTTATGCCAGTATTGAAATGTTCAGTGAGGATGTCTCACCCTCCCGGTCCGCCATGCTGTCAAAGAACAGCCAGTGGTCAGGGCGGGGCCCGTGCTTGACGAAGCTGACGTAGTGGCTGGTCTCGATGCACGTCACGGCCAACAGGGCCAGGTGCTGGCGGGTGCCATGCAGCGGGCCACTCCATGGCCCCCCGGGGACGCCCACCTGCTCCGGCCGATGAGACACACGCTTCCTGTGACTGTGGACCTGATGGAGGGATGAAGAGGTCAGGTTCAACATATAAAGACAGACAGATAAGATCCAAAAATACACCATGAACACAACACACCTTCACACACTTCACCTCCATGACACATTTCAGCCCTAGCCGCCTCGCATACGCAGCTCGGCTGCTGTGTGGCCTCGCCCGCAGCTCGGCTGCTGTGTGGCCTCGCCTGCTCTATTGGCATGCGCAGCACACAAATTGCTCAACTTCACATCACTGATGACATCACAATTGCTCAAGTGACCATCACTGATCACATCATGGAGTACTCAATTGACGTCACTCAGCACACAGCTCAACTTCGGCCTCGCCGAATGATGTCCCTGATGATGTCACAATGCCTATGACATCATCAGTGATGGCATAATATGATTTATGACATCATCAGTGATGTCATAAGACGATTTTGGTTAATAATGATCTCACTGATGATGACATCACTGATGATTAGGGATGGGTACCAAACGGGCCCCGGGGCCGAATTTCGAGATACCGGAGGATCAATAAGCTTTCATGTTAACGGTTCTCTTATCGGTACTGGAGAAATTAAGAAAATAGATTTCCTATTTATTTGCTACATAAACGTCGTTTTGCACATTTTATCGCACCAACTCGGTAAGACATGCCTAGAGATGTATTTTTTGCGATTTCCGAACGAGAAAAGAGTTCCATGTTGCTTTCTCTCTCAGACGAGAGACAGGCAGCAGCCTGCAGCGAGGAGCCGAGCCTGAGAGGGGAGAGGGGAGGGGCTGGGCGGGCAGCACACACACATGCACACACTACACACACTGATTAGGGAAGGCAGCTGAGTCGAGGAGACACCGCGTTAAGAACACGTTAAGAAAGAACGGAGCGATCAAAAGTCTGGTTGTACTTCACTCGAGTTAATGCTGACAATTCACGTTGCATAAGTGCGATAAATCGTTCACTAGCAACGGTGGAAACATGAGCAATTTGTCTATACACTTAGCCAAAGACAAAGTGCATCAAATAGGTACAAACGGAGAAATGCACAGTTTTCGACAAGCATTATAGCTCACACGACTTCATCATCTGTCAACAATGACCCGGTTGTGGTTACCCGTGATACACGGACCCACCTCGTCATCAGGTAGGACTATGTGAACATGGATGATTAAGGCCTTGGCCACACTGATCCGTGGTGTCTGTCCGTGTGCGTTCATTTCTCTGTTCACTTCCATTCATTTTCAATGAAAGCTGTCCGACTGTCCGTGGAGCACTCAGAAGCGTACGTATCCAGAAAATTTGCATACGTTTTGATGTACAGAAAGTTGAAGAGGGATGAACTTTTTCTGGATGGACGTATCGGATGGTCGGATAGTCACTGTCCGTTTAGCCAATCAGAGTCGAGGTCTCGAGAGGAGGCGTTCCGAGATTTGTTTCAACTTTTCAAAGAAGATGGCGGCCGAGGTGGTGAAGGAGGCTATAATTAATGTTGTGTACATCCCGCTGTTGTACAACGTGATAGTCAGTGTCACCGTCTGATTTCACCATCTAATCTGGTCATTCGGTGGCATTTTATTGCCACATAAGTAACGTAGCGCACAGAGCTAACAGCTAGCCAGCTTTTCTTCTTCTCTCGGTTTATAGGCGGGTCGCTGACACCTTCAAGGTGCTTACCGCCACCTGCTGTACAAGTAGGTTACTTGTACATGCAACGGACATAAATCTATCAGTCTATCCGTTCTGTCCCATTTTCTGATGGATCAGTGTGGCCAAGGCCTAAGACGAGAGTAGTAAACATTATCCAGCTCTTTGGGTGTGTTAATAATCAAAAACCCACTCTGAAATATATCAACAGAGCATCATCTCTCAGTTGTCCTAAAGAAATGTTACTTCCAGAGCAGGGGGGGATATTTAGTAATTTGGGGGGAAAGTGCAGCAGACAGATACTGTCATGCTTTATTTAGGCTATGCTTTCCCTAGCTGAATGTTGGTATTGGCAGTAATGGTAATGTTGGTGGTAGGAGATTTAAATTATTAAATAATTCTGGATATTTAAATTAATAATAAAAACGCACCCATTAAGAACAGTTTTTTCTTTCTCCCCTTAAAAATAACGAAAAGAACCGACAACCAACAACCAACAACCATTTTTCTCTCTTAAAAGAGGGAGGGGCCTAGGCTAAATCTTGTGCGCACACATCCTGTGCTCAATCACACAGACACACCGCTTTAAAACAAGGTGTGAGGTGAAGTGTGATGAGGTTTGGGGTCCAAAGTGAATGTCTACCTGGGTGTTGCAGGTCTGGCAGTACTGCTTGAGCTGGCCTGGAGTGATGTCCACATCTTCATAGCACTGGAGACACTCCCACTCCGCCACAGCCTGACAGATACTGCACTGTCTCAGAGCTAAAGAGAGAGAGAAAGAGAGAGCGTGGGAGAGAGAGGGGGAGAGAGAGCGCGGGAGAGAGAGTGCGGGAGAGAGAGAGAGGGAGAGAGAGCGCGGGAGAGAGAGTGCGGGAGAGAAAGAGAGGGAGTTATGAAAACAAAAAACCTGCAAAGCGATTTAAACTAGGCGTGGAGTGATCTGATCTGAAGTTGCTCTTACTGTCATCCAGCAGGTCTGTGATGTCCAGGCTGAGGGTGGGCAAGATGGCATCAAACATCTTGAAGTCCTTCCCAAACCTGGGCATGAGCAGGAGGAGGCAGGACGGGGCCTGGTGGAGAGATTAATACACACACTGATCTGATAGGAACTGATTTCAACAGTGATGGAAGACTGCGTATTGTTGAACAACATGCAGAGGTTCACTATCCACTTACTCATACAAAATGAGTTGTAGCATAACCCTAACTCACACAATCAAAACAAATGCCTCCTTTTGAATGATAGGTCATGGAAATCATAGGCTGACTAACAATACTTTTACAGACTGGATCTTTTCAGAGATCTTGAATGATCTCCAGACTTTTCCCTATATAGTGGCTTGAAAAACATATGCATTTATATGCAAGGACAGATAAGGTCATATAAAAACACAATTCTTGCTTGAATCACAACAGTTAGCCAATATTGGCTGGTTTTAGATACTCACTCCTGGAGCAGATTGGGACAGTATATCACTCCTGGAGCAGGTTGGGACAGTATATGTACTGTATTATGGGAGTTAGGGGCCTTTGCTCAAAGGCACTGTGGCACTACTGGACACTGTTGGCACTGAGGGTCGAACCAGTAACTCCCTGACCTTTAGCCTCCCGAAATAATCCACTAACCAGCTGCCAAGTTCAACATTTCAACTGAAATCACCAATAACAATGAGTGGCGGAGACTACAGGATGAGAGGCGGAGACTACAGGATGAAGTACATCAGTAACCAAACAATGTTTGTTATGGAAGGGAAGCGAGTTTTAAATTCATCACTGTTTGTTTTCATTGCACATTTCAAAACAGTGCAGTTCTTTAAATTGGTTTAAACTTACTGTGATTCAACCTGAACAAAGAAGATTGAATGACAGTAATAAATAGATAAATAACTATATATATATATATATATATATATATATATATATATATATATATATATAGGCTACAGTGGACATATATATACGGTATATGTACTGCAGGAATGAGTCCGGAACACCTGGACGTTAGCGCTTCTGGGGGGGGGGGGGGTTTGGTTCAAGATTTCAGGTTAGGTCAGACACATGGCTCCTTTTTGAGTTCTTAATCACGTCCATACAAAAAGGTCCATGCACTTCCTGGTTCTTATGTGTAAAAGACAATGGGATTTTTGTATGGGAATTTTGGTTAAATGCATGAAATACGTTTATGAAACAACAAAGTTTGTTTTCAGCAAGATAATCTTGAATTATTAACAGTGAATATTAACAGTGAATATGTCACTGTTTTTGTCTTGTTTTTATTGCTTTACTGCCTTATTGCTTGTTGTTTCTCTTGTTTTCCTGCACCTATATGCCCTGTTATTTTGCACTATGTTGTAACGGAGTCTACAGCACAAGAATTTCACACGTGATACTTGTACTACGGAGTGATAATAAAAAACAAGGCCAGGTCGAAACCTGGCATAGGGCCGGTGTGCTCAGTAAAGTGCAGAACTCTGCCAAGGTGGATTGAGTCATTTGTGTTCAGTCTAAAATTTTGGCCCCTTGAAACCAGATTAGAGGACCATTTACATTAAGATTAGACTGTTTTTCAGTCTTAACCATCAATTTGCTGAGTGAGTGGCACTGCTCTTGCCCAGATGTAGCCATATAGGTAAAACACTAATATTTTCTGACTCACCTCCACCACCACCTGCTGATGTCTATATTATTAAACCATCTCATTCTCTTTAACAGTCCAACATAAAATCTATCAAATAAAATTAAAGCAAGAGCTTGTCCTCAAATAAAATGAATATAGTGCAATTCAAAATAAAATAGTAGAATAAATTAAATTCAAGTCACTTTCAGGAGGAATACCAAAAACCGAGTCAACTGAGTTTAGCAGCAGTCCAACATAAAATCATCATCTTACAGTGCAATGGTGTGCAATTTTCAGTAACAGTGCTCTTAATTTTGGAGAAAGACAAAATGCTCCATGTAAGATGGTCACACACTGGACTGTACACACATCATCCAGACACAAGACTGTTAGCATCCACACCATCCACACCCAACATGGGTCCATGTGAAAGGAGGGGAATGCCCACTGGAATCGACTGGAATGAGGCACGCGACCTGTTTGGAAGAGTGTGCTGACGTCAAATGACGTTCTGCTGATGGGTAATGTGGCTAATATGTTAGCGGCTAACTGTTACTTGTCGTTACTTTACATGGCAGTAAAACGCCACCGAATGACCAAATTGATTTAACTTTTAACCATTCAGATTTCCACTTTCCATACGGACCGCCAGCATTGGTTAGTTTATAACGTGACTATATTTATAATGTTTATAACGTGCTCCAGCTTCCGGTTTATACAAGACTGTTAGTAGCATCCACACCATCCACACCCAACATGGGTCCATGTGAAAGGAGGGGAATGCCCACTGGAATCGAGTGGAATGAGCACGCGACCTGTTTGGAAGAGTGTGCTGACGTCAAATGACGCTCTGCTGATGGGTAATGTGGCTAATATGTTAGCGGCTAACTGTTACTTGTCGTTACTTGACATGGCAGTAAAACGCCACCGAATGACCAAATTGATTTAACTTTTAACCATTCAGATTTCCACTTTCCATACGGACCGCCAGCATTGGTTAGTTTCTAACGTGACTATATTTATAATGTTTATAACGTGCT
This sequence comes from Poromitra crassiceps, assembly GCF_964638095.1. NCBI lineage: Eukaryota > Metazoa > Chordata > Actinopteri > Beryciformes > Melamphaidae > Poromitra > Poromitra crassiceps. The sequence goes on along the minus strand of NC_139634.1, from coordinate 45,625,698 downwards.
CCAGCTTCCGGTTTATACTATCAGTCTACAGCCAGGGGTTTGAGCTATTGCGCAACACCGCAAACCGGTCGGAGTACGTTATAAACGTTATGGTGACGCGAGAAAAGTAGTGTGGAGCTGCAGCGTCCTCCGTGTCCGTGCAGTACTACACAAATAAAAAGCTCAGCTGATGTAGATGCAGCCAATTGTGCTCTGGAACTTTTTGCCATTTTTCACCATAAATGTTCGTAAAGTGGCACTTATTGAAACCTACTACCCTGCTTGTAGGCATCAAAAGTAATCAGAAATTAATTTAGTGATGAAATAAAACTTTAAATTGTAAAAAACTTTCCTGAGCTTATGGCGTCTTCTCTGCTGCTTTGTGCCTCTGCTTATGCCGAAATGCATGCTGGGAGTGTGGAAAGACATTTAGAACCTGAATCCGTGCTCAAATCTGGGCGACAGAGTCGAATGTAGGGGCCCTGCTGTGCATGCACACCGGCCCCAAAAATCTTGAATCTTCACAAATGAGCAGCAGTTTTTTTTAAGTGATTTTCAGAAAATGCTTCAAAAGTCATAAAAGTGCTGCTCATTTGTGAAGATGATCTTGCTGAAAACAAACTTTGCTGTTTCATAAACCTTTGTTAACCACAGACCTTATTTCATCCATTTAACCAAAATCCCCATAAAAAAATCCCATTGACTTTTACACATTAGAACCAGGAAGTGCAATTACTTTTTTGTATGGACATGATCAAGAACTCAAAAAGGCAGCAGCGCAGTAATCTCCCATTAGAACTGAATGGGAGCCATGTGTTTGACCTCTGACCTAACCTGAAATCTTGAACCAACCACCACAAATCCACCCACCCACCCACACCCAACCACCCACCCACCCACACACACACACACACACACCTTCCCTGCTTTCATCTGTTGATGGTTTCTGTTACCTCCACAAACTTGAGGCCGGCGTGGAGGAAAGAGGACTCCAGCAGGGCCTGGACGCTGGCCACCCGCATGCGCTCGGCCGATGGCGAGGAGAGGAAGACTGGCGAGAGGGATGGTGAGAGGGGCGAGGGAGAGGAGGGGGGGAGCGAGGGGGGGAAGAGCTGGTAGAGGTGACACTCCTGAGGCTGCTGGGTCATCGATCTGAAAGAGAGGAGAGGGGGAGAGGGCTAAATGTTAGGGAGGAGAGGCGGAGGAGAGAGAGTGTGTGTGTGTGTGTGAATGAGGAGAGGGGGAGAGAAGGGAGAGGGCTAAATGTTAGGGAGGAGAGGCGGAGGAGAGAGAGTGTGAGTGTGTGTGTGTGTGTGTGTGTGTGTGTGTGTGTGAGAATGATAAATGAAGACTTGTGTCAGAAGCTGAGGAAGAGCAGAGGAGTATGTATACCGGTACTATACAGTAGATGTAGAGTATGTATACTATAGATGTAGAGTACTGTATGTAGATGTAGAGTACAGTAACTGTATGTAGATGTGGGGTAAACATGTTAGCGTACAGGGCTGTCACTTTTTATTCTAAATTCTAAATTTAACTTCAAATGTGGGGGAGGAAGGCATGTTCGAATGTATAATTGACCTGTTCGATTTTTCTTTCTTTATTATTATTATTTTTTTAATTAACCAAAATTAACCAACTGCTGCTTGCTGGTAATGTTAATCCCATGTCAGAAAAAGTCTCCAGATTTGTTGCGTTAGTCTCTTCTGAGAAAGATTGTCTCCAGGGTCTGAAAAGTTGTCTCGAGTTGGATGCAGCCAAGTTTGTGAGGCAGTGTTGTGACTGTGAGCGTTCAAGCTAACACAGCAGTGGAGAGGAGCTGACTGACTGGACCATGACAGCTGAGGATTTTTTTTTATATTCTTTTAATATTTTATATTATATTATATATATTTATACGATGTAACCGGCAGGCGCGGACTGCATAATCGGGCACGTCGGGCCGATGCCCGGTGGCCTGGCCTGCAAAAAAAAAAGGGCAATTTTTTTTTAATTACCGTAACCAAAAAACTTTGAATATATTCGAACATTTTGCGGGCAATTAAAGTTTGTTCGAACTTTATTTTGGGAAAAAGTGACAGCCCTAGCGTACATGCTATGTTAGTGCTACGTTACACACTTGTCCCTTTACATTTTGGATTCCCATGGAAAGATGTTTTTTTTTATAGCTGCTGAACCAGATAAAAAAAAAATCCGTAGTCTCAAAATGTTCTAGTTTTACAATTTCCTTTTTTTTGGCCATGTTGATGTTTCTATCTTTCTAGAAAAAGGCTCGCAACACAGAGTTTCTTTGAGCTCCCGTGGACAACATTTAATAATTCAAGACAAACAGTTTCGATCCGGTACGGATCTTCGTCAGTGTCATGTGAAGCACATACATTTCAGGAAGTGTTTTTTATAGGTACAGGTACATGGGTACACACCCCCGCCTACTGGCTTGGAGGTAGACCCAGGCTCACATTTAAAGGGGAAGTGCTATCTAAGAACAAAACTTCTAAATATAACAAAAAGGTACATACAATATATCAAAAAAGTACATGTATATATGTTTATATACTGTATAGATGTTTCTATCTTTACCTATCTTCTCTGTAAACATACTGTTAAATGGTAAGGGTGAGTAACTGCAAAACCAAACAACCACAAAAGGATTTTGAGCAAGCAAGTAGCCAGAAGTAGTGTGTGAGAGTTGGCTCCAAACTGGACTCAAGACGAGGGGAAACACCTTTTGACCCTGATACAACAAAGTCGACTTTTCCATTGTGCAGTAGGTGTAACCTGACTGTTAAAATGCCTGAGTTTACAGCAGAAATACACAGGTTTGTATAGAGTAAAATAAAAAAATAAAAAAAATACTACTTTTGGGCGTGATTGGGCGATCAAGTACATCTCTTTTATACAGTCTATGGTTGACCTGCGTAAATCTGACCCCAAAAATCAACGTAGTTAGTGTTACATGTCCATGTCACTGTGTGCCTGCAGCGCCATGTGGTCCACCATCTTGAACACAACTGAGCTCAGCTTCTGATGACATAAAAAAAACGTTCACCCGAATATGGCCATTAGCCATTAGCCAGGTTACTGTGTGCATGTCAACGCAGCGAGTGGCAGTGTGGCGAGTGTGGTGGGGTCACCTGATCTTGAGGAGCGGCTCGACTCGGAGGAGCTGGAAAAGCGTGTTGAGGAACTCTTCAGGATCTGACACAGAACAACAGCATGAGTCAGCATTCCTCAAATACTATGTGCAGGGTGCAGATAGCTGTACACACAAACACGTGTGTACAGCTATCTTAGTGAGGACATGCATTGGCATAATGCATTACCTAGCCCCTAACCCTAACCATCACAACTAAATGCCTAACCCTAAAGGCTCTTATGGCTAAATTCCACCACATTTAACAGCCTTGCACAGCTCGTCCCCACTCGACTCTAATCGTTTCAGCTCGATGGACGTTTTGCTTCCACCGCGGATCATCTGCCCCCACCCACCCCCGCCCCCGCATATCTGTCCTTCGCTTATAGCCGAAGTAGACATAACGTTACAATTAAATCCATCCACAGAACTTTTAAACTGTTTATGAAATACTGGTGCCTCTAAATGACCTACAGTGGACATGGGCGAATGTGACAATCGGCCAGGAAAATGGATATCACTTTGTAGTTAGTTAAACTCAGGCACGCGCTGCGCTGCGCGCGGACGGAAGAGGCGCAACAGAGTGAAGCCTGCCCTGTACCCCGCGGCCTCTCAGGCAAGACCGCGGCTTCACCAAACACCCGCTGCGGCCTAGCGGAGCGCTGCAGCTCAACTAACTACAGGAGCTTGCTGAGCAGCGGACTTTTTTCACTCTGAAAACAATTGAAACCACCGCCACGACTTTATTTCACAAAGGCGAAGGCAGCAACACAAAGACTGATGGAAATCAGAAGAGAATGTAAGCCCACTAAACTGGTATGCAGCGCATTGACAGTCAGTAGATAGAGTAAACACGATTCTGCCTGGCCAATCAGTCGTCTACAATGTTTTTACGTCACCGTATGAACCCGGGTTGACAGAATAGAACCCCGACGAGGCAGGTACGAAAAGTAGCACGACTCGACTCCAATACAACCCGGGCTGGGACAGTTTAAACCGGTGGGATGAGACAATTTATCGAGTCGAGCGGAGCGGGATCGCGCTACTACCTGCGGTGGAAATGAGCCATTACACACCAAGAGCGATGCCAATATACAGCACCGTTCGGAAAATATGATTGACAAGCAAATTAATCACACGAAAAAAAAACGCTCCCGATGTGTAAGGACCTTAAGCCTTACCCTAAACCCAATTCTAACCTAACCCTTAAAACAAAGACTTCAAACAGACCTTTGAAGGTGTGTGAGAAAGTGAGGACCGCCCCAAAATCTTCCCAACTTTCCTAAAATGTCCTCACTTCCCAGGTATAAAACTCAAACTGGTTCTCGATCATTTAATCGATGCATCGATGCAGATCTATGTATCGTCCGCCCATAGTTCTCACTAAGATAGTAGCTGTACAAAAACACGCACGTACGCACCTTTCTCCTGATGGGTGAAGCCGGTGTCACTGTTCTCAGCCTCCAGCAGCCGTCTCAAGGCCATGGTCTTGCTGGCACACACATAGCCAAAGCTGGGAAACACAGCAGAACACGCATCCTTCAGGACAATGAGCCTCCAGTGTTAAGAGATACACTCAACAGGAATGTGATCACTAACACAGAACAGAACTTCACAGAAACAAATGGCAGTGGGGACTTCTCTCATTAGGAGACAAAATGCTCAACCTGAAATCCTAAACATAAACAATATTTACATCAAAAGTCAAGCTGCACAACTGCAGGCGGGACTCCAGGTTCCCAGCTCCCGAGACGCCTGTTGCGGTGCGACGATATTAAGGAAAGTAGTATAGAAGTAGTGAACATATATATATATATATATATATATATATATATAAGTATATATATGACTGGTGGCTGGTGGTGAGCTTGGAAACAGGGGAGGAAGCTAGTGGGCTTTTTTTTTTCACGTGTGCGCGCGCGCGCGCATGTGTGTGTGTGTATTTGCCATGTTTCCCATGCTGTCAAGCCTCTTAGCTTTCCACCCAGTGAGGAGCATTGCATTAGCACCCAGTGAGAGGACTACAGGACGGAACAGCACCTGGCACCTGAGGCGGTCCCAGGGAAAATATGTCGTGTGCTCTGCTGCTGATACTCTCACCCACAAGCAGTTTTTGCCCAAAACGCCCAAATCTCATTTTAAATTAGCATTAGGATTAGACTGTTGTGATGTCATTATTCAGTTTTAACCATCAATAATTGCTCCTTTTCTCATTATTTCATTTCTCAGAGTAAATACTGTATATTTATTTCGAGATTTTTGTCAATTATTTGTGCTGTTATGGTTATAATTAGCCTAGTTACTCACTTCTACACTATCTTAGATTGTGTTACTTATGGATGGCATGGAATTATAGTGAAAATAGATTATCCCCCCTTTTTGCTGGGGACCCCACTTTGAAAACCACTGGCTTAGGCTAGAACTGTTGCGAGAAGGTTTCAGGATTTATCTCTAAGCATTAGGCTGTGATTACTATTTATATAAATCTATTTATTCACATAGATTCATGATATATTATGGTATACAGCCTACCTGTGACATCAATGTTTTGATTCATCCTATGATGTCTCACACTCAGGTGTGCTTTCACAAGACAGGTGTTGTCCATTCAATCAGCTAACCTGTCTTTATAATGGCTGTCTTGCACTGTTTGTATGATACTTGACAAAGTCTATGGCCGAAACTGTTGTCAAATAGCGTTAAATTACACTTAATTGCATCTGGAACGAGAGTGTGTCTTCCTGTGAACAGTGCTGCACTACTCATTTAGTTATCAACATTGGAGCGTTATTTACCCCCCCTTCCCGACATCCTAGGTTGACATGCTTCATCCCAATCGATTCCTTATTTCTTCTACTTTCATATGATATAAAGATCACCACTCAAGCTTTAAAATTGAGCCCGCTGTCAGCTATCGATTTACAGGCCAAATTCAGTTAAAAAATGTGTGAATTTAAAGTTCGCGGGTTTTAGTATAAGAAATTACAGGATGAAACTTCAATACGACAAAAATAGCGCTGCTCGGTTAACCATTTCCACGCCGAATTTAATAGAAGGTTCGGATAACTTGAAATCAATTGACTTACTTGAATATCCGTGCTGTCTGTAGGGGAAACGCTGCAGTCGAGACGTTGCAAATATTCCAGTTTTCTGACATTGCAAAAAGCCCGTATCGCGCAGCTCGTCTCCCCGCAACTCGAAACTCGTTTTGGTGGTAATCCAATATCAACGACTGTCTGGCTTGTGAACACTTACTGATTGATAAAAAAGTAAATAAAAATAAGAGGGAAATATGATATGCTGCTACTGTCTCAGTAAATCCTTCCTGTCAGGTCAAGCAGTGGATTTCACCTCCTTGATTCAGCGTGAGAGACCACAGACCAGGCAGTGGAACAACGTTGCCGATTTTCAGACGTATTCATCAGCATTGGACAATACAGAATGTCAATCAATGTCAAGCAATCTATCTATCAAACAACAACCAATTAGGGTTTCACCTGGTTTCACGGGCTAAGGGAGAGCTCCCCTCCTCCTCAATCTGATTCGTTGGAAAACACATCACTCTCACTGTTTTCTGTGAATTGCAAGTCTTTTTCAACCAATCTTATTTTTTCATTAGATAAATTACCAAATAAATCAAGCCCACAGGGCGGGTGTTTTTTTAATCCCCTCCCCCATGCTGGGACCAGGGCCAGAGTGACTCGTCTGCATGGAGCTATATAATGAATGAAAAAATGAGCGTCTGCACATAAGAAAAAACACATTTGATTGATATTTTATTATAAAAAAAAATATGAAAAATGAAAAATATAAAAATAAAAATAAAAAATATATTTTTTTAATATATATTTTTTTTATATAAAATCCCCAATCTAATAGAGGAGGACCATCCTCCTATGCCTCACTGGAAAAACCTCCTCTGATATATATATATATACACATTATATATATATAATATATATATATATACACACAGTATATATATATATATATATATATATATATATATATATACAGTATATATACACACAGACCTGCGCAGGGGGTTGACTATCTCACAGCGCAGCAGGTCCTGGGCCTGACTGGAGTGGTGGTCCGTCTCAGGATCAGTAGGCCAGAGCAACACCCAGTCTGCTGAACTACAGCAGGAGAACAGACTGGATAGAGAGGGGGGGAGGAGGGAGGAGGGAGGGAGGGAGGAGGGAGGGAGAGAAGGCAAAGGAGGGGAGAGAGAAAGTAGGAGACAAAGGGGGGCAATCGCAGGAACAAATATTCACTCACACTTGACATCAATATGAACGTATCCCTGAACAGTGACAGTATAATGTCATGTTTATTGTGACTACTGTATTTACCTGAACAGTGTAGCATCCAGGTAGCAGGAGTACTGTATTTACCTGAACAGTGTAGCGTCCAGGTAGCAGGGGTACTGTATTTACCTGAACAGTGTAGCGTCCAGGTAGCAGGGGTACTATATTTACCTGAACAGTGTAACATCCAGGTAGCAGGAGTACTGTATTTACCTGAACAGTGTAGCGTCCAGGTAGCAGGGGTACTATATTTACCTGAACAGTGTAACATCCAGGTAGCAGGAGTACTGTATTTACCTGAACAGTGTAGCATCCACATGCAATTAGGGTTGGGCCTCCTGGGGGGCGTATCCAAAAACCAACAGCACCATCGTGCTCAGCGACCAGAAATAGGGTTAGTAGGATGTGTTTGGTGACGAAAACACCTTAGTAAATTTTCGCTCACAATGGGGACTCAGAATGGTGATATCTGCGGAATGCTGGGGCTAGGGTTAGGCCTCCTGGGGGGCGTATCCAAAAACCAACAGCAACATCGTGCTCAGCGACCAGAAATAGGCCTAGTAGGATGTGTTTGGTGACGAAAACACCTTAGTAAATTTTCGCTCACAATGGGGACTCAGAATGGCGATATCTCCGGAATGCTGGGGCTAGGGTTAGGGTTGGGCCTCCTGGGGGGCGTATCCAAAAACCAACAGCACCATCGTGCTCAGCGACCAGAAATAGGGTTAGTAGGATGTGTTTGGTGACGAAAACACCTTAGTAAATTTTCGCTCACAATGGGGATTTAGAATTACTATGAGAAATCACCTGACAAACTTTGAAACTCAAGTTTCACCCACTTCCGGGGGGCGTATCCAAAAACCAACAGCACCATCGTGCTCAGCGGCCAGAAATACATCTAGTAGGATGTGTTTGGTGACGAAAACACCTTAGTAGATTTTCGCTCACAATGGGGACTCAGAATGGCGATATCTCCGGAATGCTGGGGCTAGGGTTAGGGTTGGGCCTCCTGGGGGGCGTATCCAAAAACCAACAGCACCATCGTGCGTAGCGACCAGAAATAGGCCTAGTAGGATGTGTTTGGTGACGAAAACACCTTAGCAAATTTTCGCTCACAATGGGGACTCAGAATCACTATGAGAAATCACCTGACAAACTTTGAAACTCAAGTTTCACCCACTTCTGGGGGGCGTATCCAAAAACCAACAGCACCATCGTGCTCAGCGGCCAGAAATACATCTAGTAGGATGTGTTTGGTGACGAAAACACCTTAGTAAATTTTCGCTCACAATGGGGACTCAGAATGGCGATATCTCCGGAATGCTGGGGCTAGGGTTAGGGTTGGGCCTCCTGGGGGGCGTATCCAAAAACCAACAGCACCATCGTGCTCAGCGACCAGAAATAGGCCTAGTAGGATGTGTTTGGTGACGAAAACACCTTAGTAAATTTTGGCTCACAATGGGGACTCAGAATGGCGATATCTCCGGAATGCTGGGGCTAGGGTTAGGGTTGGGCCTCCAACCCTAACACATAGTACCGCAGGGGTACTATATTTACCTGAACAGTGTAACATCCAGGTAGCAGGAGTACTGTATTTACCTGAACAGTGTAGCGTCCAGGTAGCAGGAGTACTGTATTTACCTGAACAGTGTAGCATCCAGGTAGCAGGAGTTGAGGTGACCCTGGATGCCTCTCTTCCAGCCCTGGTAGAGCTCTCTGGCCTCCTCCCCCTCCACCGGAGGTGTATGCTCCTCCACCCGCTCACTGCCCCAGTCTGCAAAGGCTGGGTGTGACCGGGACAGATGATGTCAAACTCTATGTACATGCGTAATGGTTGGCTAAATGATGTAAACACAACAACACACTCACTCACACACACACACACTCTCACACACACACACACACACACACACACACACACCTACACACACACACACCTATTGAGTTGCACCGCTCCACTTGATTGACAGGTGTCTCGGGGGCTGGGAACCTGGAGTCCCGCCTACAGTTGCGCAGCTTGATGAACAGCCCCTTGTTGGCCGGGCAACGGAAGTGACGTTCACCGAGGTAACTACCGTCTGTTCCAGCAGTCAGCTCCTGGTCCTGGGACACACAGAGCGTTTAATGAAAGCAAAGCCTGCAGCCACATTCAAAGCATTCACGTTTGACTGTTTGATTTGGTTTACGGTACTTTGATCAAATGTAATGATACCGAAAGAGCGATGGCAGTGATACAAGGCATATTAGCAAACATCATGGTGACACAAGACCTATAGAAGCTACTTGCTTCTTCCTTGGAACCCACATGTTTATGTTCAGGGACACAGAGAGCAAGTAGCTCAATCAGGTTCATTATGTCTTCTCATTCAAATGATAGTTTTTGTTTCTTTTAATCAGACAAAAGTGTAGTAGATGTTTTTTTTTACCTTGACAGTCAAATGACACGTCACAGCTGTTGACACGTCACAGCTGTTGACACGTCACAGCTGTTGACACGTCACAGCTGTTGACACGTAACAGCTGTTGACACGTCACAGCTGTTGACACGTCACAGCTGTTGACACGTAACAGCTGTCATTTGACGCTTCTGAGGAAGACTGCAGTTGTCAGTCGAAACTGTCAAGGTAAAAAACATCTACTACACTTTTGTCTGATTAAAAGAAACAAAAACTATCACAGAGAGCAAGTATTTTTCTTTTCAGGAGAATAGTCCACACATCTAGCATTTGTATTCATCTATAGACACTTGGAAAGCAGAAAAGAGAGACAAAATAAAAGATAGACAAATAGAATAGCAAATAAAACAGAAAACACTCTGGATAGTCAAGAGGAAAGTGCTGGACTTGAATGAAGCTGCAGAAAAGTGACTGCAGGTAAACAAGATGAAACACAACAAGATGAAGCACAAGGCACCGTTTCCATCAACATGGAAGGCTTTTGTATAGTTTGTGTTGATGTCTCCCACCAAAGGGGGTGCTATGTAGCATGGATCGGTCTCCACCCGTCCATCTGTCACACTCAGTACGTTTACATGCACAGTTAAGTCAAGCTATGGTTATAGCTTGATTAGGCTATTTACTCAGACTACTGTCCTTGTCCAAGTATACACGCACGGGTGGGAAATCGATTTATTGATGGAATCATGTTGCCTCCGCTAAGATAGGTGGCGATATGCACTCTTTCAGCTTGTTAGTATTGGGGCATTACCGGTTGACCTATTACTTACGTCACAGACCACGACAATCGTTGGAGAATGAGCTAGCAAGTTAGCAACCCAGAGGTAAACTGGCACCACGATGGACAACTTTGCGAATCAGTACATAGCGTACGTGTTGTCATAGATATTATATTACTATAGATGGGTCACCGCAGGCTCCGCCAATTCTAACAACTGGTAGCAGCAAGTCTCTTAAATGCAAATGGTCACGTAACACAAAGCGGCCCTTTTTTAGCTCAATTCAGTTGAAACTAGGACATTCCATTACAAAAAAAAACATCTAGCCACAGATTTAGCTACTACATCAACGAACTTCACATTTAGCTTTAGCTAATCGCTCCCTGGCCGCTAAAATAGTTTTACACGCTGTACGACTTCCGGGTCAAAGCTGGCACGGGAACTTTAGCGCATGCGCTGATCGCCTCGTCCAGTTCAGTCCCATGTTCAGTCCGACTGGCCTGTATACATGCAGGAGTAAATCGACTCCCAATCGCATTATCTGGGTGTGTTAGTCTGACTTTTATAACTTCAATTTCAGTCAAGCTAACATGTTTACATGCATTTCAAAAGTCCAGTTTTAGGCGGACTAACACAATAATTCGATTTTTTAAGTGTCATGTAAACGTACTCACTGTAATGTTGACTTTAGTCACACTGTAACTTTGAGCCGCTAGGGGGCGTCATTGTCAATGAATGGGACTGACCCAGGGATGGAGCTAAAACACTGGTGGTGGACAACTATTTGCTTAGTTTTTAGATGTGCCAAATGACAGTAGCTGACAAAGGCCAACACTATTAAAGCCGAAACCATTAGCTTACCAGTTCAATTCCCGCCACCAGTTCTGGAACCCCACTGATCCGTCCAATCCAGCGAATCACCCCAAAAAGAGGTGGGTCGTTGACCTCAACCATCGACCCCACCTCCAGCTCAACCTCCAATCCCGTCTCTCCGTTCTCCCCTGCATCTTCCCCGTGACCTGGCAACCTCAGCGGAGAGGGGGGGCCGTGCGCACCGTTCGTGGGCTGCGGCTGGTCTGCGGCATTCGGCGAGGGCGGTCCGTGGGGTTTGGGAGGCGGGAGGGGGGGAGGCAGCAGAGGCTTCTGGGTGGGTTTAGGCGGGGGCTGCGGAGAGGGTTTGGGCACTTGTTTGGCAGGGATGAGCTGAGGGGGCATCAGGGCCACTTTGGGAGCAGATGTGGGTGATATCGCTGCTTTAGACACGGGGGGTGGAACGGGCATCAGGATGGGTTTGGGGTTTTGGGCGGGTGGCATGTGACGGTGCGACTTGGGCTCTGAGGGAACAGAAATGGCACAAAAGAGTTAAAGGGCCACTCTGCCTATTTTCAACCCGATTTGTATCATTACAAAATCAACTTCCTGCACCAAATTGGTAGAGAGAGCAATAATGGTATTGATAGTGATAGTGATGCTATAGCACAGTGATTCCTAAACTGTGGTCCGCGAGGCTCCACCTGGTGGTACTCGAGAGCCTTGCTGACTGCCATCGGCAAATAAAGGAGAATTTCGTTTTTTTACACCACGGTCCTCATTTCCAGCTTAAAATATGATGTTTTACCACACTTCTTCAGAGGAACCACAGAAGGGGGAAGATACGCACTGTAACCCCATCCGGGGCAGATCAACGTTGACTGTTGTGTTGTTGTTAGCTTAGCTTCTAGCTATTAGCTAAATAATTATATTTGCAACCATAATGAACCGTGATCTGACAGAAAAAGTGTAATTTAGAGAGCGCGTGCAGCATGCCCCGCACTCGCCGCAGGCTCTCGTTATAGCCTGTTTGAGGAGACTACTCGGAGCTCAAAATCTTCCATGGGCATCCGAATGAAGCCAAACATATTTCGGTGAGTAAAACATCATATTTTAAGCTGGAAATGAGGACCGTGGTGTAAAAAAACGAAATTCTCCTTTAACCGGACGTGGGCGTGGTTTCGCCCGGAAGTGGGCGGATATTTGAGCCGTTTTTTGTTGTTGTTGTTCCTCCCCAAATTTACAGAATACCAAAATGCGAGACTCATTAGCCAATGAACAGCCAGGAATGGGTCTCACGCTACTTTTGCATGCTAAAATAAAGCTGATAATGTACAACTTGATTCAAGGGATGAAAAACCCTTTCAGAGTACAACACAAACTGTCTATTTTGCTGCAACTCGACAGTGCTGCTTAATCCAGGACCTTACTTCCTGGAACTCTTGAGAGTAAAAAACTGGTCCATTGGAGTGAATGGAGATGTCGGGACTCTTCTATCTACACGGCTCTGTCTTCAGCTATCAGCTTCATCTTGCTTCTTCGGTCGCTATTCTCTCTCCTGAAGATTTGTTTACCGACGGGGAGAAAGCCCCACATGATAGTCACCCGTCAATCTCTCTCTCTCTCTCTGCTCAACGCTGTAACACCATTTTATTTTGAAATTCAGTAGACTTTGCCATTTCCCACGGATATTGTCGCATTTTCCTTCATGGCTTGACAGAAAAAGTCTGCCTTCACGCGCCGAGTCGGCTTGAAAATAGAACTCACGCCAAACGATAAAATCGGCGCAGCTCAGACGAGGCGTGGGTACACGGCACGCGGTTCACGTTGAGGTGCCCTGTGTACACAGCCTCATTGACTAAAAAGGACGCCTATTTGTGCGCTTTGTAACACAGGATGAATTTTATGAATGGAAAGTGAAAACGATACGTATCATAGCGCATTTCCCAGAGCGCATACGCAAATCTGAGTCATTTCGCAGTGTGTATACGGTGTATAGCTGTGTATCACGTAGACAACACCACTGATTGCATTGTTAAATAAGTTAATTTAATTTTACAAAAAAAATGGTTAGTATCTGCTGTGGGAAGTGGTACTTTGGAAATCTTGTTTGGTACATAGTGGTACTTGGCCTGAAAAGCTTGGGGAGCTCTCGGTTCAGGCAAGATGGAGGGAAGTTAAAGTGTAACTTACCCCCCAAAACACTTTTTTTCAGCTTTTAACCAATATGACTTTGGGGGTGGTGTCTGAAGAATTCTGGTCAGAATTTCCACATTTGAGACCAAACTGTTACCATTGTACCATTTGTATCATTTTCAGCAGCATAAGTTCCCTCTATGGGTTGAACACTGCTTTTTTTGTTCCCTCAAATGAATGGGATAGTTGGTACATCGTGACGTCACGGTGGGGTTAGCGCGTGCCCCTCATGTGAAAAAAAATGTTTTCCCCCCATGTGATTACTGTAGTTCACGCGGTGCGAGCCCTTTAAGAGCAATGCATCCATGGGAAATCGCGTACTGTGGCTAATATTAGCCGCTAGTTAGTTATGTTACAGGGCAGTAAAACGCCACTGAATGACCAAATTGATAGAACTTTTAAGGATTTCGAGTAACACTGTTTCCATATGGATCACCAGCGTTAGTTTGTTGTTTATAACGTGGCTATATTCATAACCTTTTCTATGATATTTATCTCGGATGCGTTATTTCGAATCCCACATAGGTTACGCCAAACCACCCCCAAATTGTGTTCTGGCGCAAAGCGAATGGGTTTCAGGACGAAACAGTCTCGAGCCATTATCGTTATCTTTAGAGCAATATTCCTGGAATGCAAGTTTAACTAAACAGTTACATGTCCTCTGCATTCTACATCAAATTAAGATATTACGGGTTGTTTTATTTTGTATGTTACATACTTATTGGCCAAGATATGTTAGTCTATGGGGGAGGAATTCTGCCAGCTAAAGAAGGGAGTATAGGCGGCCATCTTGCCTGCAGAGTTTTCAAATCAAGTAGAATACCGTTTTGCAAGAAATCTGGGGGGGTCAGTCCCGCTTTAAATATTGTTCTTTTGGATAAATTAAAAACTAACGATTTTGTAATAGTACAAACCTGGTTGAAAATCAGCAAAGTGACCCTTTATTAAGCATTGCTTTCCAGGCTGCATACAAAATATTTTGAATTAACACAATGCATAAGAGGATCTGCTGTCCTTCGCGGGTCAGGATGTACTGTGGCTGTGTGATCTGTCAATAACGTCTCTCCACCTATCAGGATGTACTGTGGCTGTGTGATCTGTCAATAACATCTCTCCACCTATCAGGATGTACTGTGGCTGTGTGATCTGTCAATAACATCTCTCCACCTATCAGGATGTACTGTGGCTGTGTGATCTGTCAATAACATCTCTCCACCTATCAGGATGTACTGTGGCTGTGTGATCTGTCAATAACATCTCTCCACCTATCAGGATGTACTGTGGCTGTGTGATCTGTCAATAACATCTCTCCACCTATCAGGATGTACTGTGGCTGTGTGATCTGTCAATAACATCTCTCCACCTATCAGGATGTACTGTGGCTGTGTGATCTGTCAATAACATCTCTCCACCTATCAGGATGTACTGTGGCTGTGTGATCTGTCAATAACATCTCTCCACCTATCAGGATGTACTGTGGCTGTGTGATCTGTCAATAACGTCTCTCCACCTGTGTCACCAAGACAAATCCCTGTACATTTACTGTCTTTGTGATTCAACTGAGTCAGATACAAGTATGGAGGAGAAGAACTACCGTAATACATTAATACTTGCTCGTTAACTCCGTTTGCTGGATAATAAGAGAACAGACGATAGACTCATTGACCCAGTTTGTGATTTTAGTCTGCTGTCCTCTGTTGAAACACTGCTGCCCCACTACTGGCTTTGTTTACATATGGGTATTGGCTGGACTGATTCATTTATTATTTAAATTCTAAATTGTATTTCATCACATTTTTTAGACAAGGGCCAACAGTATGTGACAGCAAAACATTAGTTTTATTTTGAGTCTGTAAAACATTTGCTATGCTGGCGAGTAACTGTCATGTAGCTTAAAAGTGACAGTTTGATTCTTAGGACAGCCAATGTGTTAACCTACAACCAAGTGTCCTGTCAAAGAGCTAAATAACTAAAAACGTTGTGTGTCTAATGCCTTGTAAATATAAAAAGTAGGGGTGGGAATCACCTTATGCACCATGGTACGATATTATCACAATACCTAAGTCACAATATGCTAGTATTGCGATATGCTAGTATTGCGATATATTGAACATTGCAATATTATGATATATTGTGATTTATTACCTTTTTTCAATTGCAAATGATGTCCCCAAAGGAAAAATCTGTTTTATCTAATGAGATCAAATGTCCAGTCTGTTCATCTCACTTCATTTTTACTGCAGCAAAATGGGATTGTCAAGCAGAAAGACTGACCAACACTGCAATAAAAACATGTCCTAAATGTTGCATGATGCACTTGACAATTCATATAATAAAATATCACGATACTTGGCATTCGTGCGATACGATATATTGGCACACAAAATATCACGATACTATGCTGTATCGATTCCCCCCCCATAAAAAGGTGGTTGTAACTTGACCTGGGGAGACCATGGTGGTCGGCATTAGCTGTCCATAGAGAGAGGAAGGAATGTGGCAGAGCTTCTCTCCCTTATAAAGTCCGTCCCAGTTACCAACTGGAGCATCCTGTAATGCACAACACAATCTCATAAGCTCAATCACAATAGGAATTAGGATCAAACTAATAAGATGAATTACAGGGGGAATTAGGATCAAACTAATAAGATGAATTACAGGGGGAATTAGGATCAAACTAATAAGGTCAATCACAAAGACACAGACTGACTTGCACAATACAACACCAACATACTGTACGCATACAAATTAAGTGGCTGTTACATAGTGACTGTGGTATGCAAGTTGTTTTTCAGCTCAATATTTTAGGTGTAAATAAGAATTGCAATACATATGAGCGCAGCTTACATTAGAACAAAAATGTATTTAGCACTTAAGAAATAAGCAGAGAGAAAAGCTTCAGATTTGAAGGATTTTCTACAACTTGATCTCAATGATCTGTAGGCCTGGAATTTTGCATCTCACCAGAAAAACTTGTTTGGGCGGTTTTGTGTGGAACAGCTTTCCCTCTGAGAAAAAAACAACAGCCAAGGAAATTCCCACTATGTTTGATCGTAGAAATAACAGTGTGGCCCTACTCTACATATCTGTTCACTAGAGCAGAGGTTCTCAAATGTTTTTCAGCCAAGGACCCCTTACAAGATAGAAAATATACCGGGGACGCCCTCATTCTGATTTGTGATTTTGGGCTAAGCTTAATTGTTTCCACGGTAACGTGCTTGACTTTTAATTTGATAGGTTTGTTAATAGAATGTAATCCATGAACCATTTTAGATTTAAAGTATAAACTATTTTCATTGAACTATGAAGATTTTGCATTTTTTTTTATTACATTACATTTACATTGTCATTTAGCAGACGCTTTTGTTTTGTCCAAAGCGACTTACAATATCACAATTTGTCAACAGTACAGAAAACCACTATGCAACACAATCAATGACAGCCAAGATATTTTGATAGACTAACACCATGTAGGAAGTAGTTTGAGAAGGAATAAGTAACATGTAGCATTTTATTTTTTAATATTTATTATTTATTTTACCTGAAAACTTTTCGCGGACCCCCTGGCAAAGTGCCACGGACCCCCATTTGAGAACCACTGCACTAGAGCAGTCTTCAGCTGTATCAGGCTTTCATTCTTAGAACTAGTACCACCGTTTTCGATACCAGAACTGTTTCTTTTGATTTTGTGCGAGTTTGTAGGAATAGCTGTCCTTTCTCCTCTTCAAAATGGTGCAAATCTGCGGTGCCCGGGTAGTGCAGCGGTCCCTAAAAAGTCTTAGAATTACATAAATTGGGGATGACTGGAAAGCGGAGACTCTTGTGGATTCAATGAGCCCAATTGTATTCATGTGTGATGATGCTAGTCACATAGCAGCCATTTCATTGTAGTGACCATTTTTAGAAACTTGACCTCACTGTATAAAATGTCATTTGTTTAGTGACTACGGTACATTGTGTCTTACATGTTTCTGTAGTCAGAGATGGGAAGTAACTAAGGACAAATACTTTGTTACTGTACTTAAGTAGGATTTTCAGGTATCTGTACTTTACTGAGTATTTATTTTTCTTACAACTTTTTACTTTCACTCCCTACATTTTAACAGAAATATCTGTACTTTCTACCCCGTAGAAAAACAGGCTAGTTACTTTAGTTATAATCATAGATTGTATAAATAGGTTATAATGCACAACAGACAAAAACGATGTCTGTCTCTCTCTCCCTTGTCACACATCCTGCCTTCTGTTTGAGACACAGCATACATGTCGGTGTGGTACAGTGCCCCTGAAAATGTCTGTGCACGCCACTGGGTGTACATACAGGCACAATTGGTTGTGTCTGCGGCGCAGAGATGCTCACAAGTCCAAGTCACGTCTCAAGTCTTTGGTCACAAGTCCAAGTAAAGTCTCAAGTCGCTTATGGATGAGCGTTCTATCATCTGCTGCAGGCCATCCGGTCTGCTTAGAACAGTGGTTCTCAAATGGGGGTCCAGGGACCCCCAGGGGTCCGTGGCACTTTGCCAGGGGGTCCGCAAAAAGTTTTCAGGGAAGCTTCATAGTTCAAGGAAAACATTTGATGCTTTAAATCTAAAATGGTTCATGGATTACATTCTAATCTAACAAACCTATCAATTTAAAAGTCAAGCACGTTACCGTGGAAACAATTAAGCTTAGCCCAAAATCACAAATCAGAATGAATATATTTTCTATCTTGTAAGGGGTCCTTGGCTGAAAAACATTTGAGAACCTCTGGCATAGAACACTGCATAGCTAAAACTAAGGATTTCAAGGCATGTACTGCATTATCTCTGGCGGGTGGGAGGCTGGATTAAAGGGTATGTGTCCTGGTTGCTGCACTAGCACCTCCTCTGGTCGGTCGGGGTGCCTGTTCAGGGGGAGGGGAATAGCGTGATCCTCCCACGCGCTACGTGTCGGGTGAAAAGAAGCGGCTGGCGGCTGCACATGTATCGGAGGAAGCATGTGATAGTCTACAACTCTCCAGATTGGCAGAGGGGGTAGGAGCAACGATCGGGACAGCTTGGCAGGGGGAATTGGTGAAGTACAATTGGGGAGAAAACGGGGGGAAATCAGAAGGGGGAGGGGAAGTTAAAATCTCATTGTGGGACCAAATTAGATTTTGTTGGGTATAGTTTAATCTCCTGCTCTGTATGACTGACCAGCAGGACTCCGACGTACATCCCCGACGAAGCCCGGCCAGGCAGCAGCCCGCAGTAGCGCACCT
This sequence comes from Poromitra crassiceps, assembly GCF_964638095.1. NCBI lineage: Eukaryota > Metazoa > Chordata > Actinopteri > Beryciformes > Melamphaidae > Poromitra > Poromitra crassiceps. The sequence continues at coordinate 45,606,853 of NC_139634.1, read as the reverse complement.
CCCCTCCATGGACGGTGTCCTGCAGAGGGAAACACACCCGCTGGCCCACCTGGAAAGGAGGAGGCGTCACGGGGCCTCGGACCTGGACCGGGGTCTGGACCGGGCTCTGGGCGCTGATGGGCGCAGATTCTGCGGTCCGAGGCAGGACGCTCAAGGCAGGCAGCTGAGGAGTGCCAACGGTCTGCTGGAAACTACTCCGAAGATTGAGTGGCTGACTCGGGTGGTTGTTGTTGTTGTTATGGTAACCGTTGTTGGGCTGATTGCTGTTGCTGTGGTGGTGCTCTCGTTCCCGGGCTTGGTCATGCTCGTCAGAGCGGGACCAGCGGCGTAGCTTGAGGTGATTGGCCGGGAGGAACAGGGCGGAGGATTCGGGGCAGATGAAGAGCTGGTGGCCCTTATAGGAGCCATTACTCACTCCTCTACCCACCGCCGAACCCTGGAGAGAGAGGGAGGGAGGGAGATAGGGAGGGAAGGAGGGAGAGAGGGAGTGAGGGAGAGAGGGAGGGAGAGATGGATGGAGGGACGGAGGGAAGGAGGGAGATGGATGGAGGGAAGGAGGGAGGGAGGGAGATGGACAGAGGGAGGGAGGGAAGGAGAGAGGGAGGGAGAGAGGGAGGGAGATGGAGGGAGAGAGACAACAAGAGTGACAAACCATTCAAGATTGAGAGCTTGAAAAAGAGAAGGAGGGAGAGTAACATGAGGTAACATGAGGTAACATGAGGAGAGGGGCTTGTGTTGAGCGAGATTACCTTGAGTTGGACCCCAAAAAACACTGCACTGCTCCCCCTGGTCAGCGGCCCTTTGTATCGAAGCTCCGCCTCCGCAAGCTCGTCCGGTTGGCCGATCTGGACCCACAACGGGGCGCCCATGGGCAACTCAGCCAATCGCTGAAGCCTCCCAGGGTTGCCTGGAAAGTCAGGTTAAAGTGTAGCTTTGACAACTTGTTTTGGAAAGTGATTCCACTTTCCAAAACTACTACTACTATTTATGTAAGTCTAGTGTAAATGTTAGTATTACTCATCCAAAACTACTACGACTATTTATGTAAGTCTAGTGTAAATGTTAGTATTACTCATCCAAAACTACTACTACTATTTATGTAAGTCTAGTGTAAATGTTAAACTACTACTACTATTTATGTAAAATGTTAGTATTACTCAGAAATTTGAGGCGGGACTCCGGGTCAGATACAGGCTCCAATAGACCGCTGAGGTCAGTCGGAACTTCAACCAGGAACTTCTTCTCTATCTTGAGCATGATGCCGCTGTCTAATACCTGAGGGGCAACAGGACGGACAGAGAACGGCAGGCATGGAGAGAGGGGTGGGGCATGGAGAGAGGGGTGGGGCATGGAGAGAGGGGTGGGGCATGGAGAGAGTGGTGGGGAGAGAAAGTGGACATATGAGAGGAGAGACATGTTGATCTGAAATGAGATCTCTACCATTTGAAACAAGCCACTCTATGGCTGCTGGTGGATGCTGGTACTGGAACATGATTATTGTTATGCAGTTTGAAGTGGGGAAGCCACTTCTATAAGTGACTCTACCGTATGTGTGTTCACGGGATGTGTGCACCCAGACGAGAGGAGGAGATTTAGACTAGGCCCGCCCCCACCTCGGCACAGACATAGACACAGGTGGGGAGAGAGAGAAAGTGAGATAAAGAGAGAGAGAGAATTGGGTTTGGGTTAGTCATTATTCCTTGATTTGTGTGCTTCTACTTTTTGTATTGTTTTTTGGGCATTTGCCTTTATTTATACAGCACAGTAGGCAGACAGGACAGTAGACAGACAGGACAGTAGACAGTAGACAGACAGGACAGTAGACAGACAGGACAGTAGACAGTAGACAGACAGGACAGTAGACAGACAGGACAGTAGACAGTAGACAGACAGGACAGTAGACAGACAGGACAGTAGGCAGACAGGACAGTAGGCAGACAGGACAGTAGACAGTAGACAGACAGGACAGTAGACAGACAGGACAGTAGGCAGACAGACAGGACAGTAGGCAGACAGGACAGTAGACAGACAGGACAGTAGACAGACAGGACAGTAGGCAGACAGGACAGTAGACAGACAGGACAGTAGGCAGACAGGACAGTAGGCAGACAGGACAGTAGACAAGACAGTAGACAGACAGGACAGTAGGCAGACAGGAAAGGTGGGGAGAGAGAGAGAGGCGATGACATGCGGCAAACGACCTCGGGTCGGATTCGAACCCGCGTCGGCCACACGAAGGACTGAGCCTCCGTGGTACACGTGCCACGTGGATTGTACTTAGTGATAAATGAAGTGAATGTGATTGTGTGTGTGTTCCTACCTTCACCCACAACTGGTCTCCTCTGCTCCGGCCTGCATCTTGTTCCTGGCAGATGTTTCCCCTCTGTAGCCGGATGGCCCCTTCCAGCTGGTCCTGGACCTTCAGGTTAGTCAAGATCAAGAAGGTTTTGGGGGGGCGACGCCTCCTGCCTTGCTCGTGGGCTCCTGACATTTCTATGTGTGTGTGTGTGTGTCACACAGAGGACTCATTTCACCTGTCAAATTCAGAAACATACATTACAAGCGAGTAGCTGTATAACCAAAACTATAACTATACAAATATTTAAACAGAATAAAAAGATTTAAATCTGGTTTTATTGTTCATCTTCATCTATCTAGTTATCTTTATAGTTACTAGGCTCGGAACACGCACTCGCCCACAGCTCGGCTGCTGCGTGGCCTCGCCTGCTCTATAGACCTTATTCGCTAACCCCGGACAGCGCCATATTGTTGACATACCGTCCTGCAGCTGACGACTATAGTAACGGCCTTATTGTCGTTTCTGTTCCATTACAAAATAGTAGGGATGCACCGATTGCCATTTTCTTGGCCGATTCCGATTTCCGATTTTTGAATAGTCTGACTTGCCGATACCGATTTTTGCCGATTCCGATTTTTTTTTTTTAAAACAACAATTGACAGCTTACACAAACGTTTTTGTAACTTTGTTTAAAAATTAAGATTCATAGAACAATTCTTACATCTAATGGGGATCCAAATAAACAAATAAACAATTCTTATCATTTGCATGAAGTAGGACCTTCTCACTCAAACACATCTCAAAATAAAAGTGTTCCAGGTTAGGCTACTGGACAGAGCTTTTTTGTGCAAATACAATGAATACACAAATTAAATTAAATCCAATAGCCTATATCCCACAGCTATCATGCATTTACTTTTCCAAAAGAAAACAGGTGCAACAGAACATCAAAATGATCCATGGACAAGGAGTTTATAGACTGGCTCCAGACCAGTCCTCTTGAGTAGAGGGGAAATGAGTTTATGAGTTACAGTAACGATCTTCAGTCTGAATATCAGGCGGAGTTTACACACAGTCCGAAGTTTGGTATGCGTATTTTTATCTGCCATCCGAAAAAATATCGTCACGCACAGAAAACGTTGCACACTTGTGAGTCCGATGCATTTTTATTATTATGTCCGTCGTTCTCATGTCGTTCTATTTGCAATACGAAACAAATAGTCTCTCCTGTATCCACGTCACGTTACAACATGACTTGACAGGCTGAGGCAGCAGCGCTGATGTGGAATGGAAAAGCAGGTCGGGGAATGGTTATACTGGATGCTCGCGTTCACCTCGCCAAGCCGGCTGTGCGCGGTGGCGGGTTGCTGGAGCACCGCTTCCCGGGGAGAGAGAGCAGAGAGAGAGGGGCCAGTGAGGTGAAGCGAGCCGCTCTGACTGGACTCCAGCCGAGCGGGACACGGCCGCACCTCTGTCTCCACGGCTTATTTTCGACTTGCATGTGTGACAAACTGCGAGCTTTGTCTACTTGACTGACGGTGAAAAAAATCCACAACGAGGAAGGTATGCTGGCGTGTGTGGTGTGGTGGCTGGGTGCCTGTCTCGGTGCTTTGGGGTGCGCGCACGTCATGTGAAAATCGGCTCACAGAATCGGCTATTTAGAGTGACCGGAACAGATCACCGATCGAGGCCGATCACGTGAAAATCGGCCATTTCCGGTCACGTGCCGATCGATCGGTGCATCCCTACAAAATAGCGATAGTGATGACAGCAATAAAAACCCCAGAGTTGTTGTTTGTATGCTGCCGTTAATGCCTGTAATAATAAACAAAAGAAAAAACGAGGTGAACAGACTTTGCTGTGAGGAGCTGTCAGAAAGTTTCACCTGTCTCTCCTAACTATCCACACACCTCTCCTGTGCTGCTGACGTATCCTCCGTCTCGCTCCCTTCACATCTGTGGATGGTAGAGATAGAAACAAACCACGGGGACTTTATTGCTGTCATTACTACAGCCATGCCTAACGCAGGTCACCATCCGAACACAACAGGAACGATACAGGTAACGCTAACGTAACGCTAGCTTCCTATAAACGCTGCTCTCACATAGGTTGTCACTTAAAGCTGCAGCGCTATGTCAACAATATGGCGGCGGTGGGCGTGCCTGTACGTGAGTGACGTCAATCGAATAAGGTCTATTGGCAAGCACACAATTGCACAACTTCGCATCACTGATGACATCACTGTCACTGATGATGTCACAATGCCTATGACATCACTGATGATGTCACAATGCCTATGACATCATTAGTGCCTACATCATCATCAGTGATGTACTGCAATCACTTGCAATCACCCACCCTGCAGCACGCCCAGTGTGCGGGCTCACCTGCTCTTATGACATCACTGATGATGTCACAAACTGATAATGTCACAACTTCGCATCACTGATGACATCACAATTGCTGACATCGCTTCTGGTACAAAATTTAAACAAACTGAGAACATTGCCCACATGCTCCGTTTTATAAGAAGGTTCTCAACGTGGGGTCTGGGGACCAACAGGGAAACCCCAGGAAAATGATGAAAGAAGAAGCTAAAGGACTGTTTTGATCATACTTTTCACTCTTATCTCTGAGTTACGGTAACGCTAGGTAACGCCGTTACCTAACGTTTACAATACAGACCGTCATCATGGAAAACATCTCGAACAATACAAATATTCTCAGATTTGGGTCAAATGGGGGTCCGTCCGTGCGCCTTGTGGACTAGGTTAAGGTTAGCTAAACAGGCGCTAACATTTCCTCGCCCACCCACACGAGCTCACCTCCGCTGTACCTTGAAAACCTTTCCTCATTCATGTACAAAATGCGATTAATTCTGGAAAAAGGTTTAAAAAAGCAGAAACGTGTAACTTTCTGCCAAATTCTCGATTACAAGTTACGTAATTACATCTTGACTTGATCAGATACTCACCAACTTAACCAACTTCGGCGTCCGTCAACATTTCCACAGACATAACTAGGCTTGATAACAAACGCCTCAAAGCAGGAAGCAAGTTGCTGACACCAGCAGGAACCAATGGCAAGTAGAGAAAAGTTTAATGGGAGGAACAGGAATTGTTTGGGGCAATCAGAACATTTGTGGGCGTTACCGTGAGGGGGAAATGGTCGATGCTAGAATGGATCGTCCGGAAGGAGGGCTGATGATTGGTTTGGTTTAGAGGTTGGTTTAGGGAAAGTTATGATTGGTTGGGGTCAGAGGCGGGGTTAGGTCCCTCCGGCCGATCCATTCTAGCATGAGCTGGGGGAAATTCCATGGTTCTTTCTTGATAGGCATTAGGCGAGGTGATGCAACTAAACTAAAGACCCTCGGTCTTTTCTCTCCCTTCAATTCAATGAGCTTCATTTCTCTCTCTCTCTCTCTCACACACACACACACACACACACACACACACACACACACACACACACACACACACACACACACACACACACACACACACACACACACACACACACACACACACACACACACACACACACACACACACACACACACACACACACACACACACACAACCTCTGAAGGAACAGTGGTACAAGTTTAGTTTTTTTTTTATTAAGATAGAGAAAGAAGTTAGATCAAGAAGGGCCCAGATGGAGCCTGAAAAGGTGTGTCTTTAGTCTTTTCCGAAAGATCGGCAGTGATTCAGCAGTCCTGACCGAAGGTGGAAGCTCGTTCCACCATTGAGGTGCCAGGGACGAGAAGAGTCGAGATCGGGATGAGCGACTTTTGAGTCCCCGTAGCGAAGGAGGGGCGAGGCGTCCTGCACTGGTGGAGGAGCGAAGGGAGCGCTGAGAGGTTTGGAACCTGACCATAGATTGCAGGTACAGGGGAGCTGACTGGTGTACTGCCCTGTAGGCCAGTACCAGTGTCTTGAATTTGATGCGTGCCTAGATGGGAAGCCAGTGGAGGTCCTGGAAGAGGGGAGTGACATGAGAGAATTTGGGTTGGTTGAATACCAGACGGGCTGCAGCGTTCTGAATGAGCTGAAGCTGTCTGATGTCTGCGGCAGGTAGGCCGGCCAGGAGCACGTTGCAGTAGTCCAGGCGAGAGATGATAAGTGACTGGAGCAGGACAGGAGTTGAGCTGTTGTAGAAGGAGAACCTACAGGAGCGTGCTGTCGCAGCTATGTTGGCTGAGCAAGACAGCTGGTTGTCAAGGATCACCCCAAGGTTCTTAGCTGTTTGGGAGGGAAGTACAATGGTATTGTCAATGGAGATGGAGAGATCAGCGAGAGGGCAGTCTTTCCCTGGGAGGAAGAGTAGCTCTGTCTTACCAAGGTACACACACACACACACTTTGTATTGTTTATAAATAGAATAGAAAAATATTACGCCAACTCTTTTTACATTCACATGTCACACGTGCCGAGCAGTCCTCCATGAAATAAATATATAGAGAAAGTTCAAATAAAACTGGAGATATTCCATGTGCAATCAAAAATGAGAGTATAGTGCAGCATTCCCCTAAGAAAAACAAACATCATAACATGAATTAGAAGTTCATTGTAAAATGTGCAAAGGCTTCATGGCACAACACAGTAGTATGCAGTGGCTACAGCTGCAGGTGTGTGAAGCAGACGAGTTACAGCATCAATTAAGACAATTTTGGGTGGCCGAATAGGGAAGCCGTCCCTCTACTAGAGTCTAGTATGTGATCCAGGTCTGTCATTCAGTCCGATCGGCGTTGGTGATTGGCTGCTTGCGGAGGTCAAAACTGAGGAGACGATTGGTCAAGGTTGATGAAGTAGGTGGTGAGCTCCCCTTTGCCCTTGACGTTGACCACTCCTCTGAGAGTGACGCTGTACCCCAGAGTTTGCACCAGCTGGGCCGTCTCCTCCGTCACCTGGGGGGAGAGAGAGAGAGAGAGAGAGGGAGGGAGAGAGACATCCATGGCCACTTATTCATCAATTATCTATGAAAAAAATCAGGGGATTACACTAAAAAATGCATACCTGCCAACAGTCCCAATTTTGAAATTACCCAAGATTTTGGCCAGGAAAAAGAGATGTTTCAAAAGGGTCCCTTGACTTTTCACCTCAAGATATCTGAATGAAAATGGGCTGTATGGCTACCAGCCAGTCTCCCCTTTTATAGTGTAAACTTTACACATACTTTACACAGTGTAGCACAAGCATGAACCTTTTATAGTGTAAACTTTACACATACTTTACACTGTGTAGCACAAGCATGAAACAACAATGGATCACATCAGATGGAGCTTTGACAGCCCATTAATCATGAAAATGATGAATGCATTTATTTAAAAAAGCAGCAGCAAGGGAACAAATAAAAGGAGACAGATAAAAGAAAGAAATTGGTAAGTAAGGATAATATTCCTATACTGGATTATTACTATGGTATTTTGAATCTTTTTCTTGTCTGTAATTCTACTAGACAAATTCTGTATTTTTGAAATGTTCATGTATTTTATGTATGAAGTGCTATAACTAAAATAAAGTTGTTATTATGACTAACAATAATAAAATATGTATATATTTCAAGCTGCAAGCTTTCCACAATGTGTTGAGATGTGTTTCTACAGGATACTTTTTATTTTACACTTTCCTCCATCAGCTATCTCGTCAATCAATCCATCTAGTTAGTAGTAGTGTCTAGATTAGGACTAGACTTCTTTTCTCTGACCTGTATCTTGTCCAGTACTCCTGTGCTGTCCATCCTGCTGGCCACGTTCACAGAGTTCCCCCAGATGTCGTACTGTGGTTTGTGAGCGCCGATCACCCCCGCGATCACCGGCCCGTGGTTTATTCCTACAGGCCAACAATGGAGCGGTTACTCTTGTTCCCTGGTGAAATGACTCACAAGTTGGCGGAGAAATTACGAACATTTATAGCTTGTAATGATGTTTATTTTATTTATAGTTTCAACATTTCGATATACAAATGAACTAAACAAGACACAAAGTCTTAACAGCGAGGCTTCCACGGCGTCACCCAGTGGAGCAATAATCAGTTGTCTGTGACACCATCAGTGATGTCATAAAGCAATTGCCACCTTTCTTTCTTTGGCACAGACGCACCAACCCTCTTATAGATGGCTCGCCCCCTAGTGGCCATGCCGTTCGTTGGTATATTTTAGGTACAGTACAGTGCACCACTATTCCAACGCTCTATGTAGAACTAGAACGACCGCAACGCGGACTTATGCCTCCGCCATTAGTTAATTCTTGAGTCCAAATCGCCATTTGAGGCAAATTGGAAGAAATTCCGTCAAGGCGCTCCTGTGATGTTGCGTTACAGAGCTTGGAAATTGGGTGTGTGAGAGGTCACAGTGACCTTGACCTTTGACCACCAAATGGTAATCAGTTCATCCTTGAGTCGAAGTCGATGTTTGAGACAAGTTAGATTAAATTGCGTCAAGGCATTCCTGAGATATCGCGTTAACAAGCTTGAAAATGGCGTTTGAGAGCTCACCTTGACCTTTGACCTTTGACCACCAAACTCTAATCAGATCATCCTTGAGTCTAAGGCGATGTTTGAGGCAAATTTGATGAAATTCCGTCAAGGCATTCGTGAGATATCGCATTAACAAGCAGGAAAATGGCGTTTGAGAGGTCACAGTGACCTTGACCTTTGACCTTGGACCACCAAAATGTAATCAGATCATCCTTGGGCCTAAGTGAATGTTTAAGGCGAATCTGATGAAATTTTGTCAAGTTGTTCCTCAGATATTGCGTTAACAAGCTTGAAAATGGCGTTCGAGAGGTCACAGTGACCTTGACCTTTGACCTTGGACCACCAAAATCTAATCAGATCATCCTTGAGCCTAAATGAATGTTTAAGGCGAATCTGATGAAATTTCGTCAAGTTGTTCCTCAGATATCGCGTTAACAAGCTTGAAAATGGCGTTCGAGAGGTCACAGTGACCTTGACCTTTGACCTTGGACCACCAAAATCTAATCAGATCATCCTTGAGCCTAAGTGAATGTTTAAGGCGAATCTGATGAAATTTCGTCAAGTTGTTCCTCAGATATCGCGTTAACAAGCTTGAAAATGGCGTTCGAGAGGTCACAGTGACCTTGACCTTTGACCTTGGACCACCAAAATCTAATCAGATCATCCTTGAGCCTAAGTGAATGTTTAAGGCGAATCTGATGAAATTCCGTCAAGGCGTTCCTCAGATATGGCGTTAACAAACATCCGTACGGCCGGCCGTCCGTACGTACGTACGTACGTACGTACGTACGTACGTACGTACGGACGGACAACCCGGATCCATAATGCCTTCGGCCTGGCTTCGCCGGCGGAGGCATAAAAATCAAAAGAGCTGAAAGTCCCATTTTGACTTTCACTTTAAGCACACAGCTACAGTGACCATTTCTGCTAAAAACGACATGTAAAGGATGTCTTTTAAAGTCAACTTGGCTTCTTGGGGCTTCTGGAGACTTGGATTACGACAGATGGGCAGTATGGAGCCTTTTTTTAAACGCTTGAAAGCTGGTAACCATTCTCTTCAATTGTTTAGTAGAATACTGTAACTTTGTTTCCCTGGAAAACGACCACCATTGTTTAAAACTTCACCTGACTTTCCACCGGCATGGGGGTGAGTAGATGATCTGCATTCTAATATTTGGGTGAACTTCTCCTTACAATAGCTCCCCCCCCCCCACCACCGTCCTAACGGTATTCATTGATGTCTAGCAGACTCACCAATCCTCAGTTTGAAGCTGTTGAAGGAGTGTTTGTTGATGAGCTCCAGGTTGCCCATCAGAGCGATGGCAAAGTCCACCATGGAGCGCACATGACTGTAAGACAGCTCAGATTTCTGCAGGGGGCGACAGAGACCAGAGACCACACTCAGGGACAGTTAACCATAACCTTTCTTGAATTGATAGCAAAACTATTTCAACATATATTACGATGTCGTAATCTGTTTGCAAATATTGAGGTTGATTTTTGGTTTAAATTCATTCTTAAATGTATAATGGTACAACCATACATTTCTGAAAAATCATCAAGGTTGGAAGTAACTAATTACATGTACTCACTGTTACTGTAATTTACCGTAGTCGTTTTTGCTTATTTTTAAAGTCAGTCATTTTACTTCTAGTACAGATTTTGTGGCTCTCCATAAGCAACAGAAACTGGACCACCGTGAATGGACGTAGTAAAATAACGTTCTAGAGCCCCGCCCCCTTTCAGACAGCCAGCCTTTCCCAGGAATGGGAAAGGCAAATGGGAAACCCGGCAAATGGGAGTGTTTTTAACAAGCTGGAAGGAGGCAAACCTTTCGTTCCTCCCCTGCAACCGAGTTTTTGAGCCCCGCGGCGGCCATGTACGTACTGCCGATGGTCTTAATCTTCTCCACTGAACAGAACTTTGGCTTGGAGAGAAGCTGCGTGACAGAGACATGAGGAGGATGGGCGAGAGAGAGAGAGACAGAGAGAGAGAGAGAGAGAGAGACAGACAGGGGGTTATTTCAGATGTTAACTAGGCAGCACTAACCATCAATGAAATATTATTCTGTATAAAGACCTTTAAAGGAGAACTTCACAGAAAAACAGCGCTGATTTATTTTGCACATGATCGCAAACGTATCCGAAAACTGTAAACAGTTTTGCAGACATTCATTTAGTTTGACAGTTATTGAAAGTTGAGTTATAATTTGAGTTAAGTTGTGTACCAGTGATGTCACTGCATTGTGAGTGACATCACTGGTACACAATGTAACTCAAATAAACTCTCATGCCTGCAAAAGGTGAAGTTCTCCTATAAGATTCATGTGCTGAGAAATAGTATAGTAGAAAGAAATAATAATATAATAGAAATATGAGAAGGAGGAAAGAGAGGTGCAAGGAGAAGGGCAAATATCACATGATTAGCCTACTGCAAAAAAAATCCATCTTAAGTAAGTAAATGGATTCAACATTGAATCTTTTATTTTCCTTAAAGAAATCCGTCAATATCGGAAGATAAATTCACTTGCTTCCACTGCAACTGAACTAGTTCCAAGATCTCTCAGATGGCATCAGTTGCATCTGCTTTATCTTAAGACATTGTCGCTTCGGAAACAACTGAAGCTATCCCACGCCACTGGAAGAATGTCTCACAGAAAGATACGATTTTAAAGCTTGATGCGAGATAAAATCACTTGTTTTGACAGGCAGCTTATGCATAGGCCAAGATTTTCCGATTTCTCGTACCTCGTCAAAGTCGGCTATGATCTCGTTAAGGAAGCGCAGACACTCCAGGCCGTCCCGGTTGGCGCTGCTCTCGCTGTAGAACTCTTTGAACTGGGGCACTGAGGCGAACATGACACACACACACTCACAGGTCTCACTGTAAAGGTCCTGGAACCGGGAAATCGAAATGAAGGGATTAATTCCAAAATTAAATACACTATACTGTATGTTTTGTCAAATTCTGCTACCAGGGATTCATTGATTAACACAGCTCTGTCCACAAACACACAGCCTGTTTTTTAGCCAAATGTCTTGTGATACTTCACAACTTAATAATAACCCATTATAACCTTCACGCCAAAATAAATTTTGTGCCAATGTCCCCAAATGATATCTTGTTTTGGAATTCAGCCTCATCAACTCTCCAGGAACAGTTAGGCCGGAAGCCAGCCCCCCTCAAGTGTCAGGTAATGCAGAGGTGTGTGGACCCAAATGCAGAAGAGAGGCGGTTTTAGGAGCAAAGGGTTTACTGAAACTTAAATATCAAAAAAATAACAAAACCCACTAGCAGAAGGCTAGGCTAAACTCAAAAACAATAGGGGATTCACTGAGGACAAGACATACCAATGACAGGGTAGACAATGATTCGACAAAGACTAGACACAGACTGAGACAATATATAGACAGAGGTAACTAATGACACATGAGGGACAGCTGGGGAAGGCAGGAACAAAGAGGACAAAACGGGAGAACTGATTGGTGGGGAGAACTCAGGTAATGGGGCAGACTAACGAGGGAACATAGGCAACAGGTGGGCGGGAAACAGAGAACACACAAGGAATAAACATAACAGGCCTTTCTCTATAGTATGACTAATAGTCCACTGAGTTTAGCTCCTCAGGAATAATCACACACGATCACAACATACACAGTATAGCAGGCCACACCGTTACACCGTTACATCCTGATGTAACGCCCAGGCCACACCGTTACACCATTACACCAGGATGTTTTCTGCTACCTTTTTTTCACTATTATTTGCATACATGCATGACTATTTATGCCATTGCAGTAGGCTACAGATGATCTACAGTGGGCGTGTAATGTTACATGGAAATAAAATTGTCAAATTATATTTTAGTTGCTTTTTGTGAGTTGATATACATGTAACTGATTGTGTTTAATAGGCATATGTGTCTCATATCGATCATATCATGGCAGACTTTGTGATATCAGCAAATATCATATAGTCGTCCAAAGAATCAATATAATATCGTATTGTGCTGATACCTGTGATTCCCACCACTAGTGTGTAACTCTCTACTCAGTTTTTTCCTGTTGTTTTGTTTGGTATTTTTGGTTAGTCCTGCCTCTTTGTTTTTTGTTTGTTTGTTTTTCCCACCTGGTTGCGTCTGGTTTTGCCCATGAAGTAGGAGGCGACGTGGAGCGGCAGCACGTTCTGCAGCAGCAGCTTGTTGACGTTCTCCATGGTCTCCATCTCCTCCCTCTCACACTGGAAACAATGCTTCAACAAGAAGTCCACACGGCAGCTCAGCTCGTCCTGAGAGGGAGAGAGAGAGAGGGAGAAAGAGAGGGAGCGATGGATGGAGGGGGAGAGAGAATGAGAGCAAAGAGGCGTGAACAAAATAATGCAGGTGCAAATATTTATTTCAAAATTAGTTTCAAACTCATTTGTGCAACAGGTGCATTTGGGTGCATGCACACAAGCACACACTTCCTCCCTCTATCTGTCTTTAAACTGATACTGTACTATATGCCCCTTTCACAGCAAGGGTCCGACCTGGGTTATTCCCAGTGTTACGACTGCTGTTGTATTTTGGGTTTATGTTAGGTTGATTTTTCATTAATTGCTTGTGTTTCCCTCCCCTGATTGTCTGAGTGATTGTGTGCATGGGTTCCAGGTGTGTATGTGTGAGTGTCTGTGTAATCAGGAGCAGTGATTGGTTGGAGGTGGGAAGGCCCAGCCTTTATAAGAGACCAGACCACCAGACACTGGTGTGCGCAGGGCCACAACCCATACTTCCCGGATCCCAACCAGCCACACTGGAGCTTTGTTAGAGTATTATTTGCTGGAGCTGTAGGAGTAGGCTGCATTTATGTTTAACCCCCTTTTTGTCCTATTTTAGTAGTTAGGGAAGTAAGATGATGTCTTTTGGTTTTCTTCTTATTTTGTTAGGTAAGATGTAATCCTTTAGTTAGTACCTTTTTGGCTTTGGCCTACTCCAAAGCTAACATCCAGTTTTAGGTTACTTGATCCTGTTATTTGCAACCTTCTGTTTATTTCTTAATTGTTTGACAATAAATTGTTATTTCTTATACACAACCAACTTGTTTCTGTGGCTGATTTGGAGATCTGGGGAGGATGGGCTCATTTTATGTTATGTCCAGGTACCCCTAGACAGGGGCATAACACCAGGTTGATTTGAGCTATGAAAAAGTCAACCCGGGTTGCCTGACCCGGCTTGGCCGAGGTGGGTTGGACCAGACCCGGCTTGGTTCATTTCAGTGTGAACAGCACCACCTGGGTTGCTATTTGTTAATTATAATGCCTAGACGAGGGATCAAATGGCTGTGGCTCAGGAGGTAGAGCAGGTCGTCCACTAATCAGAAGGTCTGTGGTTCGATCCCCAGCTACTCCAGTCCGCATGTCGAAGTGTCCTTGGGCAAGACACTGAACCCCGAATTGCTCCCGATGTCTGTGGCAGCTGGTTGCCTTCGGTGTGTGAATGGGTGAATGTAGGCACATTGTAAAGCGCTTTGGATAAAAGCGCTATATAAATGCAGTCTTATTTACCATTCAAACGGCAGCTTATAATGGGACCGTATGGAGCCAGCCTTGAGTGTCTCGCGCTAGCACGCTGTGCTTTTTACTCAATTCATTTCATTTTAAAAACGCCCAGCTGCCATAGCCTGATGAAGACCCAGTGAGGTTGAAATGCGTTGCGTTTTCCTGCCCGTGTCTCTTATTTTGTATGAAGTTGTACATTGTATGTAAACCTGAGGTTAACTGTGTACCAACACTTCTGGATTAAATTTCTCGTAAAAAGTAACCAGTAAGCTCCTTTTTTCACTTTTGCATTTTAAAAACTGCGACAGTTCATACAACTTTAACATGACATGCATATATTATACATCAGACCCTTGAACTACTTCTGCTCTCACTCACAATGTCAAAATATAAGCGATGTGATGTATAGTTTTTGAGATATTAATTTTGTTTGGCACAACTCATACTAGTTTACTGTTGCGGTTCCGGGTGGCATATCCGGGTGTCATGATGTTACGCTGACCCCTCGTATTAGCTAATGCTAAAATAGGCTATGTTAATAATTATGCATCTCTCCTGTGCCCTAAAAAATATGGAGAGAACTATCCCATTGATTTTGGTCTCCCGTTTGGAGTTGAGTCATTGGCCGACGCCATCTTGATTTTTCGTCAGCAGAGTGGGAGGGAATGGTTTGAGTCCTTGGCAAGCTCACGTGAGATGGGTGTTCCCCAGAGCCGCAGCTCCGACAGCTATTGGTCTGTGATTGGCAAGCTGGCGCGATCACTGGCCGGGTGATCTGTCAATCACCCCCTTTTCTATCATCTATTTGACTCCAAATGGGCAAATTCGTCCCACGACCACGTGCGGCGTGTGGCAACCGTGGGGACAGGCATCCCTGGGTTGTGGCTAGATGGGGTAAAGGCATCCCTGGGTTGTGGCTAGATGGGGTAAAGGCATCCCTGGGTTGTGGCTAGATGGGGTACAGCCACGGATGGAGTGATGCAAAATCGTGGCAATTGTTATTCCATGTAATTTGTTACTTCTTATATAGTGTCATGACAAAAGCAAAGATACAACAGGGTGAGATAAAGGATACATCGCCCAAATATTCAAGTAGCCTATAATACAGTGTTTGTGTGTGTGTGTGTGTGTGTGTGTGTGTGTGTGAGTATCCCCCTACAATGATGATCACAGGTACCCAATACATTAAATACAGGGCGCATGATGTTGCCCATTCACTTCTATAGTAAACTTTGGTTGACTAATGAAGCAAATTTCCAAAATATAACTTAAAATAAAGACTTTGTTTTTCAACCAACTCAATGATCATGTTGTTTAATCGGGACATTAAACTATCCCATGTGGTTTTTGCTGGGTCGGGTGTCCAAAAAGAATGTATTTTAGAGCTCCATTGTCACGTTTCAGTGTTAGCTTTTTACACGGATCTGTGAAATGTTTCCAGTATGGAGCTTTCCCTACGTTGTTTTTATGTCCATCGATGTTGTTTCTCTCTCACGACACGGACACACACACACACAGTACACACACACACACACCCAAACCACCCACCCACGCACGCACACACACACACACACCTACACACACACACACACACACACACACACACACACCTACACACACACACACACACACACACACCCAAACCACCCACGCATGCATGCACACACACACACACACACACCCACACAAACACACACACACACACACACACACACACACACCCAAACCACCCACCCACGCACGCACACACACACACACACACACACACACACACACACACACACACACACACACACACACCTACACACACACACACACACCCACCCACACACCTGTCTAGCCAGTATGAGGCATGTGAAATAGAAGATGAACAGCCAAACCCCAGCAATGATCTTAGGCTCCTTCAGGACACCGGGCCTGTAGGAAAACAACACACACACACACACACACACACACACACACACACACACACGCACACACACACACACATAAATGAGCTGTTGTACCTCAATGATCAGAAGGTGTAGAAATCTGTTGACTAATAGTACAGCGAGGCTTCTATCACAATCTTTGGTCTTAGCACGCTTGGACTACTGTCCAGTCATATGGTCCAATGCCTCTAATGGCCCATTTCCACCGCTGGTATCAACGCGGCCCCGCCCAGCTCGTCTCGCTTTTTTGTCTCATTCCACCGATCAAAAACGGGGACAGCCCGGGTTGTATTGGGGTCGAGTCGTGCTACTTTTCGTACCTGCCTCGTCGAGGTTCTATTCTGTGAACCCGGGTTCATGCGGTGACGTGAAAACATTGTAGA
Organism: Poromitra crassiceps; assembly: GCF_964638095.1. Lineage (NCBI taxonomy): Eukaryota > Metazoa > Chordata > Actinopteri > Beryciformes > Melamphaidae > Poromitra > Poromitra crassiceps. The sequence continues at coordinate 45,590,226 of NC_139634.1, read as the reverse complement.
TGACTGATTGGCCAGGCAGAATCGTGTTTACTCTGTCTATCCTACTGACTGTCAATGCAATGCTGCATACCAGTTTAGTGGGGATTACCTTCTCTTCTGTTATGCTTTTCCATCAGTCTTTTGTGTTGCTGCCTTCGCCTCTGGTGAAATAAAATCGTGGCGGTGGTTTCAATTGTCCAAAAGTCCGCTGCTCATGAAGCGCTTGTAGTTGAGTGCTGCGTCGGCTCCGCTAGGCCGCAGGCGGGGCTCGGGTGAAGCCGCGGTCTTGCCTGGTGAGGCCGCCGGGGTACAGGTTTCACTCTAGCGCAACCCCCGTCCCTCGTCCCTCGTCCCTCGCGCCCGTCCCTCGCGCAGCGCATGTGAGTTTTGACTAACAACAAAGTGATATCCATTCTCCTGGCCGATTGTCACATTTGCCCATGTACACTGTAGGTCATTTAGAGGCACCAGTATTTCATAAACAGTTTAAAAGTTCTGTGTATGGATTTAATTGTAACGTTATGTTATAGCCTACTTCGGAATATGGGCGGAGGGCAGATATGCGGTCGCTATGACGACCAGGTGTGGGCGGGGGCAGATGACCAGCGGTGGAAGCAAAACGTCCATCGAGTTGAAACAAGTAGAGCCGAGTGGTGACGGGCTGTGCAGGGCTGTAAAATGTGGTGGAAATGAGCCATAAGCTTGACCTGAACAGACTCCAGCTCGCTCAGAACAGGGCGGCACGCCTCGCTCTACGCTGCTCTGTGAGGAGCGGTGTCGGTGGGATGCATGCCGCTCTGTCCTGGATGAGTGGAACGAAGGATAGACCCAAATAAGTCTAGACATGGATATACCACAAGGCAAGCATTAGATTCACGGTTTACTCTACCTCTACCAAAAACAAATGCACTGAAAAAGACGGTAGTTGCTTACTGGAATAAAATACAGAGAAATATAACTATGGTAAGGAACAAATTTATGTTTAAAATAAAGTTAAAAATTGCAGTTATGAATAATAAGATAGATTTTGGTCTTTGATTTACTGATTTGTTAATTGTGCAACATGGAAGGAATTTGTAATACGGTATGTATTATGTATTATATATTGTAATCAAGTATTTCAATTATAATATGATTGTTTCATGTGAGTATGGTAAAAATAAGGTCAGGATAAGTGTTTTTGCTGGTGCAATTACTCAGGAAGACCGATACATTTCTTTTTGTTTATGAGAAGAGTTGATACTGTTAATATTTGATTGACATGAATATTGAGTGAGCCTTGACTCACTTGTTTTTGTTTGTTTTTATTTATTTTTGTTGTGTTGTTTTTACTCCAATGCTTTTGGATTTTTATGTTTGTATTTTACGTGTTTGGACCCCAGGAAGAGTAGTCTCACCTTTGGTGTAGACTAATGGGGATCCACAATAAACCATTAAACAATTAAACACACGCACACACACACACACACGGTTAAAGCCGTACAGACTGTCATCAGACACGTTCTTTCCTCCATGACATGATTCCTTACACAACAGTATCTTGTATCTCAGAGTGAATAGAGCCTGCAGAAAGCCCTTCAATAAATGAGGGTGAGCTGATACTCCAGACCACATTCACACTCTGCTCTGTGACTGACAGACAAAAGGCAGGGAGAGGAAGCCTGGGCTCAGACAGACAGACAGACAGACAGACCAGTGTTGGGAAAGTTACTTTAAATTAGTAACTTAGTTACAGTTACTAGTTACTGCTCTGAAAAGTAACTTAGTTACTTTAAGTTACTCGTTACTTTCCAGGTAACTAGTTACTAGAAAAGTAACTTTTGAGTAACTTTTTCTTTACTCTCAATTCTCGTATTAATGCACAGACATTATTTTGGGGTTGCTGTAGCACAGTTTGGGACAAGACAACTGTCAAATTTGACCATTGTACCCATTATCACTACAACGAAAAGTAGTGGAACAAGAAAACACAACATTTAGGCATTGAGGCATATTTATTGTTGCCTTCAAAAAGTAGCCAGTACACCTTTGGCAGTGTATAATTAACAACTGTATCAGTAGTAGTCTATAATATCCTGGCTGAACAACATAAACCATACATGGGCAATATACGGCCCGCGGGCCGTAAGCGGCCTGCGGGCGCCCCCTGTGTGGCCCGCAATGCAATTGCAAAAAAAAAAAAAAAAAAAATTTTTTTTTTTTTTTTTTTTTTTTACAGTGCACTTGAACGCAACATGCAATATACCCGCTGAATAGTGTCCAAATGTTCATGTCATTCTGGGCAATACTCTTCTGTTATAGCATTTCAGTCTGGAATATGGAATATCTTTCAATAATATTTATGACTAAAAGGCTAAAAGTAATCTCATGTGTAAGAAATGACTGTTCTACATTGAAGTAGAAATTTAAATAATTAACTTGTTGGTTTTGGATTTATTTAGCTTCAAGAGTGCATTTTTGTTCTTGTGTGACCCTCAACACAGGCTTTGAGAATCCCGGGCCACTTACTGATACTTATGCTTAAATTAACCCACTCATATTCTGGTTTAGCCTATTTCAAGAAAAACATTTCGGCTAGTGGAAATTCTAATTGGCTGGTAACTTTAAAATCTAGCAGCCATATTGGCAGGTGGTGAAAAAAGTTAATTTCAAGCCCTGCAGGGAGAGCAGGTGGTGACATAGGAGTGAGTGAGGAAAAGGATCAAATATTGGTGGTTAAGACTGAATAATGACATCACAATTGTTAATTTAAAATGAGTTATTCCTCTAAACCTGGCTTCAAATGCCCCAAATTTTTCGCGCTGGCGCCATTCAGCCCTCAGCAAAATCCGGTAGCGAGGAAATTTTTTTGTGGCCCTCTCTATCATCAAAGTTGCCCATCCATGGGTTATGGCATGACAATATTTGTTCGGCCCCCGGCAACAATCTGGGTTTCTCATGTGGCCCCCCATGAAAAATAGTTGCCCACCCCTGACATAAACACTGCGCTGCAGATAGGGACAGAGCTAGTCTCGCTGGCCAGCCTCCTCCTCCTCTGGCCAGCGAGACTAGGACAGAGCAGAGCCCCAAAGCAGCTGCTCGTCGCGGCTGCCTTTAATAGCAGTTCATCTCCAAAAGGCAGCAGACTTGCAGGCATTTTTTTTTTCCATTTCATGACCAAACAACGCGAAACACACCGTGAACACCCTCCAACGTGAGGGGAATATGTGAGTGAGAGACGAGTGCTTGCCTGGTGCAGCAGGGCACTGGTGACAGCCTGAGTCCTGAGAGAGGAGCGAGGAGGAGAGGGCTCTATGCTACTGACTTGCCGAGCTGCGTGAAGTGAACACCGCTACCGTACACAACACAGCACGCGCAAAATGACCCGTTTCATTACTTCCTCATCAGACCGCCGTCAGACTCCAGGCATTTTCCTCTCTACCCTCGCTGCTGTAGGTCCTGCACAATCATTTCACCTGGAAGTACTCACAGTGATTAAGGGGCTCACGCGCAAATGTCGGTGCAGTTCGACTTTAAAAAAAGTGAAGTAACGAGTAACGAGCCTGTTTAAACCGCAATAATTGTAAGTACGTTACGTTACTGATGAAGTAATTTGTTACAGTACTCGTTACCGCAAAAAGTAACTTAGTTACTGTAACGCGTTACTTAATAACGCGTTAGTCCCAACACTGAGACAGACAGACAGACATACATAGACAGTGGCAGAATTCCTAGCCTATACTAACTAATAACTTGGCCAATAAGTATGTCATACAAAATAAAACAGTAATGTCTTAATTTGATGTAGAATGCAGAGGACATGTAACTGGTTCGTTAAACTCGCATTCCAGGAATCTTGTATTTACCGCAATGCTCCAGAGAACGTAACTGGCTTGCGCCTCAGCGAGCGTGTTTGTCCCAGAACCCACTTGCTTTGCGCAAGAACACACTGGATTTGGGGGCGGAACATGCCAGGATTGGCCAACGCCAACGCCAGTGCCCAGAACTGTCAAATCAAATCATCGACAGAAACGCTATGGCCCGCCTCCCAACCCCTCTTTCTTTTTTTTGTATGACAGGCAGTATTTTCAGTGTATCAGAGATAGAGAACGTTATAAATATAGCCACATTATAAACAACTAACTAACGCTGGTGGGCCATATGGAAACAGTGTTACTCAAAATGGTTAAAAGTTATATCCATTTGGTCATTCAGTGGCGTTTTACTGCCATGTAACATAACTAACTAGCCGCTAACATTAGCATCTGCATGCTAATCTAACATGCATTGCGCTGTTAAAGGGCTCGTGCTAAAAACGGGTCCATTGGAGTGAATGGAGATGTTGCAACTCTCCTATTATGGCTCTGGCGTGAACTACAGTAATGAGCACATGAAGAAAACATTTCTCACGTGAGTGAGAAAGGCAGGATGTATGTATGTATGTATGTATGTATGTATGTATGAATGTACGTATGTATGTATGTATGTATGTATGTATGTATGTATGTGTAACCTGGGTAGTCAGACCAAGATCTGCATTATGTTACTGCCCCTTTAAATGAAGTTGTTGACACGTTCTGCAAACTGAGTGATCACCTTTCTCTTGTTAGACGATCTTTGGTATGTTCTGCCTCAGTGCGCAGAGAGCGCTACAGCGCTACCGAGTGGTCATCTTCGTTTAACATTCTTTCTTTACATCTCTTTTGTTAGAGAAGTCAGTGCTAACTTAACAAATTTACCCCGAGAGGAAGGGGGTTGTGGGCACATTTACCACTGGTACAGGGTTGTGGCACGAGGCGAACCCACTGGAACCCCTTTTTTCCATGTCCTGTCTTCGCCAACATCCCCTCATCCAGATGCAGGTCTGAAAACATGGCCCACAGTCCCTTCGTGGCACCGGAAAACATGCAAATGTCCTCCACAGGGGGCCGGCGTCGGGCCGCCACCCACGTGATCCCCGGGCCGATATCCGCGTCCTCCGCCTGTCTGCGTATCCACTCACCCCTTGTGACATCCGTGATGTCCCTGTCCTCGTCTGTCGGCTCCACCTCTTGCACTCGCTCATCCTCCCGTCCCGCTCCCCCAGGGGGCGGCGTGTTGAGGGCAGCAGGGCGAACACCACCGGCGTCGATCTCCACCTCGGCTTTCTACAGTGCAACCGTGGGGGGGGGGTGTAGCGGCTAGGCTGGGCCGGTTCCCCCGGCGGTAACCCCCCAGGCTCACCCGGAGACACGAGTGTCGCTCTCCCGACTGCAACAGCATTGCAGGTAATGTCTCTCACTTCCCTCTGGCTGTTCAGCACGATCCCCGCTCTCCTGATTGTCTCGTCACTGATGATGATGTCCCCCTCTACCGGCTGGTATGCAGAGCAGCTAGCCTGGGCCGGCTCAAACGTCACTCTCCTGCCCTGAATAACCGGCTCTGCACTGCTCCGCTGCTCCGCTGCCTGTTGCTCCGGCTGCATGTCTCCCCCATTCCCCAAAGTCCCCGTGCACTCTCTGGCTAAGTGCTCAGGCGAACGGCACGTCCAACAGAGTCTCACCTGCCCGCCGCCTGCACGTCTCTCTTCTCCCGCTGTCCCCCGGTCCCCGACAGCCTTTCGACACTCTCTGGCCAGGTGTCCCATCGCTCCACATAACCAGCAGGCTCCCGGCCTTTCCCAGTACCGTCGCGCCGTGTACCTGGTCTTTCCCCCGGGACCGCTGCGACACCACCTCGCTAGATGGCCCGGTTCTCCGCATGTCCAACACAGTCTCTTTTGTGGCTCCTCCGGCCGTTCTCCCCGCTGCATTACCTCTGTGCTCATCAAATCCACCCGCTGCATGACTTCCCGCAGCGCCCGCATCACCTCCACTGCCCAGGCAGGAGTCGCTTCCACCAGCCGTCTGACTTCTTTCAACACACAGGCTTCCATGCCCGCCAGCATCGAGCTGATCCCCGTCGTCAGCTCCTCTTTCCTCCCGTTCCCCGATGGCCATTCTCCGCCGCGCACCATCGCACGTGGTGCTCTTAGCAGTTAGCACCCCTGGTAGCTAACCTACTACCGCTATGTTCGCTTGAACCCAAAAGCTGTATCACACACAGTCTCTTTTGCCGTTCTTTCTCACCCTCTCCCCTCTCGGCCGTCGCAGAGGGATATCGATCCCACCTCTAGACACCAGTGTAACGAATCAGGTATTCGTCCAAGGAACCAGGAGACTTGAAGTTGGTACAGGGCTTTTATTCTTTGGCTACACATCAGCTCCTAGCGGTAGCTTCGCTGCTAGCTCCACACACGTCCAGTCAACGCTCTCTCATAGCTTGACTGCCCATGCCTCAGACAGGATGGTCACATACACACCCTTCCCCCTAGGAACACACCCACACATATCAGTTCCTAGCTAAACACGGAAACACCACATTACACGCCAAACCCCGGATCGCTACAGTATGTATGTATGTATGTGTGTGTGTGTGTGTGTGTGTGCGTCTGTATGTCTGTATTACTGTATTACTGTATGTACGTACAGTATGTATTTATGTATGTATGTATGTATGTATGTATGTATGTACGTACGTACGTACGTACGTACGTACGTACAGTATGTATGTATGTACGTACATAGTGTATGTATGTATGTATGTACTGTTTGTTTGTTTATTTATTCAAAATAAAGTCCATACCAATCATATCAAGTGTAACTCATGTGGTGTTAGGGTTAGGGTTATGTATGTACTGTATGTATGTATGTATGTATGTATGTATGTATGTACGTACAGTATGGTATGTACGTACAGTATGTACGTACATTGTATGTACATTGTACGTACACTGTATTTATGTACAGTATGTATGTATGTATGTACAGTATGTATGTATGTGTGTATGTATGTGTTAGAGAATGGAATTTCAACCACTCCTCATCAGCAATATATATATATAACAGCTGATATAAACCAAATTAATCGAAACCAGGAGCCAGAAAGATTTCTTATAAAAGTATATTTGGTAACACTTTATTTTAAGGTACACATATTAACCACTAACTAGCTGCTTATTAGCATGTATATTAGTAGCATATTAGCTGTTTATTAGCCATTATAAAGCACTTATTAATGGCTTATTCTGCATGATCATATTCGACAACTAGTAGGCCATTAACTACGAGTTTTCCCTCAATAACCTCCTAATTACTGCTTATTGATAGTAAATAAGCAAGTTGTTGTGCATGAATTATGATCCTAATAGGCTTTGCTCAGTATGGGCATTATAAGGTGGTAATACCACAAGAATAGTTATTCTTTGTTAATAACTCTTAATAAATATGGTCTATTCCATTTAAGAAAACACAAAACTACAAGTGTTACTAGTGTACAATTAACTCCAAACTAAGTCTTAATAACTCAGAATATGTTCGCCAATCTAAAGTGAGGTCTTATTCATAATTACTTCATTACTAGTTTGACACTTAACCCTTGTACCCTCCTTATATGTTTTGCCTGTTAAAACTCCTAAACCAGCAGCTGGATATTGATAGTCAATAGTTATTTTTTATATTCATAATAATTATTATTATGATTTTTATTGATTCTTATCCATTGGTAACTTAATCTCTCATACCTCATATCAACATTTCATGCTTACTCAGAATTTTAACCCCTCAAATGCCAGTTTACTGTACTTACACTTTACAGCAGAAAACACAAAATTATTATTTTTTTCCTTCCCATCAATGCCACCTGAATATTCCCCGGTGGGATTATTTTAGCCTCGGATTTGTCACATTTTTCACGGAGGAATTATTTTATTACATCTTTCATCTTTTGAGAATTTGACTTTTTTTATTTTTTGCCTGTTAAAACCCCTAAACCAGCAGCTGGATATTGATAATCAATTATATTCATAATAATTATTATAATTATTATTATGATTTTTATATTGATTCTTATCCATTGGTAACTTCATCCCTCATACCTCATATCAACATGTCATGCTTACTCAGAATTTTAACCCCTCAAATGCCAGTTTACTGTACTTACTGTACAATCAAATTTACAGTAGAAAAGACAAAATATGATTTTTTTGCATACCCATCAATGCCACCTGGATAATCCCTGTGGGATTATTTTAGCCTGGGATTTCTCACATTTTTCGCGGAGGAATTATTTTCTTACTTATTTCATCTTTTGATTATTGCAATCCTTATTATCCATCCATATTTTTTGCCTATCTGGCTGCTTGCCAGATATTGATCGACAAACGACGATACGCGCCGGTTCTGTGACACGGAAGTCCACAGGATGTATCTGGAAGACGACCCGGATGTTGTTCATGAGCGATCTTTGCCATCCGGGTGACTGGCCTGTGGTCACCTGCTCCCAGAGCAGCACGGAGACGTAGAGAGAGGCAGACATCCAGACAGACATCCGCACCGAGGCGTCCAGCAACATTACCCGAGAAAGAGCCTCGTTTCACGGCTTTGGATTTACTGTGCATCGGTGCTTTGAGCGCACCTCAAACCGGGAGCGATAGAAAGCTCCTACAACCACAAAACACGACGATATTAGAGATCTATGGTCAATTTTCGACGGCGATTCCAGTCATGCTATCGGCGAGTCGCTCCGACGAATGAGCGCGGAGATACGGACGTATTGTCAATGAAGGTGAGTTTCAGGAAAAAATCATGAAACTGCTAATTTTCGACTGCCAGCTAATTTTCACAAAAAACATAAGATAGCTTCATTGATCCATCAATCTCGGTCTAAAGGCTTCAAATCAGTAGTTTGCACTGGAAAATCCGGGTTCTCAGGTCATGTGACATGTTGCTATGACGACCACTGTACTGTGTATTTCATGTTAAACTGCATGCAATTGGCTGCTACGCCAGCACTGATCAAATACAGGGGTGGGGCCAAACACAATAGAAGCTACAAATTTGATGTATTGACTCTAGCTGAGAGGTGTAAGATCAGAAAAATAATTATTTTTGGGGAAAGTAGGTGGGAGTCGATTTTTGTTTTTTGTTTTTTTGCTAAATTAACATAGAAATCAATGGGAAAAATATGCAATGGATTTTGAATGCTTGTAACTCCACCAAATTGTTCAACCAACTCCAAGGTTAGATATTAAGGTCAAATTTAAAGGTGTTTGGTCCAGGATGCCCGCTGAAAAAAATAAAATAGATTAATTTTGTAAAAATTTCCTGGAGGTCTCAAAAAAGTGGTTTTAATGGTTTTAATACACCGGCTGCTGGTTCTTAGGGGTTCTAACGTGATTATAGCACTTACTTTTTGCCAGGAACACTTTTTTAGCATGGCGGAAGGGTGAATTACCATGATAAATCAAAAAAACATGATGGGGAAAGTTTCAGCCCTGAACTCCCAAAACTTTTTTTTCCACAGAAAAAAAAAAACACAAAATACACCTTACGATCCAGCTGCTGGTCCAGGGGGGTACAAGCAGCTACGAGCAACTTTTTCGATTGTTATTAAACAGTAGGGTTGTCACGATACCAAAATTATGACTTCGATACCGATACCTGCCTAAATATCGCGATACTCGATACTTAAACGATACCACGGCAAAAAGCTAAAACAACAGGAAAAGTCGTGTAATAATGGACGACAGAAGAACATGGGAGTTAAAATTCATGTTTTGAGTCTTCATCATACTTTATGTGGTGTTCAAAGATAGCTGGGGAAGGCTGCCTCAACTGATTCTGCTGGCATCTCATTTGACTCAATAGAAAATGAGGAAATGTGTTCAGTAGAGCGCAGAATAGAATAATGTCTGTTCAGTCTACTTTAGTGTAATCTGAGTTTGAGCTTCATCATTAAGTGACAGATTTACAGTTAATCTCATGTATCTTTATTTATTTCCACAATAAAATGTATGTGGTAGCCTATGTGGTGTCAAGTGTTTTCTTGTTTGTTCATACATGTAGGCTAGGTGAGTTTTTGACAATTAGTATAACATTAATCATGGATTATTCTAAATAAATAAATAATTCTCAGTGTTATTAAAGCTTTTACATGGTAATATGCAGTAATCTGATGTTCCTTATACTTAGTGTATGTGATTTATTTGACAGTTAACGTTATACAGTTTGCAACCTCATATCACTCTTAAACACCGTCATATAGCCTACCCCCTTGGCAGAGGTTAGGCGCATTGCCTTTAATTGCCTCGTCAAACGAACTGAAAAACGTTTGCTTGTCACAAAATAAATCACACTCGCTTGACTTGACGTTATCACATTCGCTAAACTGTGACACTTTGTACTAGTCGGATCGTCTGTTGGAGAGATGCTTTGGCAAGTCAAGTGGACGTGTTGTCTCCCTTTTGCCTGTGTAAACATCGTTTTAAAGACGGACAGCTTTGATGTCCGTGCATGCTTCGGCATAGCCGTTGTAATCTGACTGTATGGTTGTAATATTAAGTGCTGACTCTGCCCGTGTGGGCCAGATTCAACATACGCTGTTAGAAATGACAAGCAAACCCTATCCTGCTGCTCTCAGGTAGGATAGAGGCTGCAGTGAAGGCGAAGCGCTGTGTGTGTCAGACAGGCAGAGCGAACGAGAGAGAGAGAGAGAGAGAGAGAGAGGGAGAAAAGCCAGCAGGCAAAATCCGTAGAGATTCAACACATTAACGTTGCTTCCCATGGTCAGAAAAAGTCGCCAGATTTGTCGCTAGTTGCCTTTGAGAAATAAAGTCGCCACGTGGGTCTGAAAAGTAGCTAAATATATCGACAAAGTCGCCAAGTTGGCAACACTGCATGTCGGCTGAACAGAGGACTGGAGAGTGGAGTGTCAGTGAGACAGGGGAGGGCGGACTTGGCACGCCCACAGGGAGTTGAAACAGACAGAGCAAAGCTGCAGCACACAGACTCCGGTGGAGAAACAGACGGTGGCACATGGATGCAACGCAACTCATGTCATTTTTAAAAGTACCGGTACTAAATTAACGTGGTATAGTATCCTTTTTAACGTCAGGGTATCGCGGTACTGTTGTAGTACCGGTATACCGTGCAACCCTATTAAACAGTATAAATTTAATATCAATGCATCACATCTTACCTCTAATAGTAGACGAGACCAACGCAGAGTAGTCTCGCTTGAAGCCCGAGTGAATCGGCCAGTGTTAGTCTGTCTGTGGCCAGGGCAGATCAGGAAGTGAAATGAAACGGTTTGCAGCAGCCACTTCGGCCATAACCACAAAATAACTTCCAAAAACCTGTTAGAATATAACGAGAGATGTTCGCGAGAGTATGCGTGGCGTTCACATTGTTTATGCTATGTTGCTAGGCAGCGCGAACGGGTGAAGGCAGGCAGCTGCGTTTCACTTCCGGGTTTCACTTCCGCGTTTATCCGGTTTGGCGGTAAGGAGAGAGAGAGAGAGCCCCCTGTTGACGCGAGTTTAGACAGACACAGACTTAATAATCATCTAAGGGAGCAATCTCCGATTCACACGGCTTTGGTCTCAGCTACTATTATAGGTAAGATGTGATGCATCAATATTGTAATTATACTGTTTAATAACAATCGAAAAAGTTGCTCGTAGCTGCTTTAACCCAAACAGGTTCCCTAATCTAAAGTTGCCTCCTCTTCATAGTTAGTAAGTCGACTACAACACAAAACTACTACAATTAACAGACACTATTCAGTATATGGTTATACCTTGAAAGTTTGTTAGGTCTGTGATTCAAATGTCTATTCCCATTCAGTGGTAGAGGAACAAAGATACATTGCTAGCATTTAAGCACAAGACTTTAGATGAAAACGGCTTTAAGATAATGAAAAACGGTAGATTCAATGTGTCAATTTTTTTGACTGGTAGTCAACTTGCTATCTGCAACTACATTTCACACAGGCTTCATACTGGATATTTTTTCCTGATGTCATGTAAAAGCATTCCAAGTGGTCCATTTATGTGCTGGTTTCCACACCAGTAAGTCCACTCAATTACATCCAAGTGATCTTTCAACATACTTTCTGTGCGGTTCCCTCTTAGTCTCCAGATTGTTGACTTGAAAACCCCCCAAAGTCTCTCCAGGTTGTATGTGCACCAGTAACAGGGTCAACAAAAAATTCTCGATAGTTGACGGTCAGGTGATTGTACCCTTCGTCCTGAAGACGGCGGTAAGACCTCCATCCAAATTGCAATGATTTTATTTTATTGTATTTTATGGCACTTTATGGCACTTTAGACTTTTAGTCTTGTCAGTAACTGTTTACTATCCCATGCCCTATGCCTGATGATGCCGGCTAGTATAGAATGTAATCTCTTGTGCTGCTGCCTGGCCTGTCATCAGATATGGTATTTAAGGTGCTACTGTAAATGGTTTAAATCTGTGTGATCCTTTACACCTAAAAGCTCTTGTCAGTATCTATAAATCTGTTCTTTAATGTTTTAAAAAGTGGTCCATTAAAAAGGAGATATTTCTACTTGTGTTGACTTTGTTCCTCTACCACTGAATGGGAATAGACATTTGAATCACAGACCTAACAAACTTTCAAGGTGTAACCATATACCGAATAGTGTCTGTTAATTGTATAGTTTTGTGTTGTAGTCGACTTACTAACTATGAAGAGGAGGCAACTTTAGATTAGGGAACCTGTTTGGGTTAATAAGTGTCAAACTACTAATGAAGTAATTATGAATAAGACCTCACTTTAGATTGGCGAACATATTCTGAGTTATAAAGACTTAGTTTGGAGTTAATTGGACACTAGTAACACTTGTAGTTTTGTGTTTTCTTAAATGGAATAGACCATATTTATTAAGAGTTATTAACAAAGAATAACTATTATTGTGGTATTACCACCTTATAATGCCCATACTGAGCAAAGCCTATTAGGATCATAATTCATGCACAACAACTTGCTTATTTACTATCAATAAGCAGTAATTAGGAGGTTATTGAGGGAAAACTCGTAGTTAATGGCCTACTAGTTGTCGAATATGATCATGCAGAATAAGCCATTAATAAGTGCTTTATAATGGCTAATAAACAGCTAATATGCTACTAATATGCATGCTAATAAGCAGCTAGTTAGTGGTTAATAAGTGTACCTTAAAATAAAGTGTTACCGTATAGGTAATAACCATACATTCTCCTATACACTGTGTTATAGAAGAGACTGAATCTCAATGTATACATCTGATCATGTCATACAGAGTCCAAATATTCAGCGATGACTGACAGTTTAACATATGCTTTATACTCGGAGAGAGGAGGAAAGGCAGAGAGGAGGGGAGATCTTGTTCTTGTAGTTTATTAATGTCCCAAAGGGCAAATTGGATTACAGCAAGGCGTAGAGGCTTGAAACATAAAAACATAAAGTGCAGACCATACATACAATGTCATAAATAATCAGAATGTAACAACATTTAGACATACGATGGGCCAATATAAAAGAGCATACGTCTGGTGCGGCTGATAAATAAATAAATCAACACTAATAACTTAAGAACGAGATGAGCCAGCGGCTGGTACGGCCGATAAAACAGTATAAAACAAATTAAAAAACAAATTAAAAACAAATTAAAAGACATAAGAAGAGCTAAGAACATAAAAGAGCCGACTGCTGGTATAGCAGATTGATGAAACGTTAATTCCTCAGTAATCTTTTCCTTCCTCCAGCAGCATTCACAGCACGGATGGAGGAGGGGACAAAGGAATACTTATACCTGTTTTTGGTGGTCCGTGGGACACACAAGCGGAGGCCGGATGGCAGTAGCATATAGTCTGAACTGAGTGGGTGGGCACTGTCTGAGCGGATGGACAGAGCTTTTTTGAGCATCTGTCTGTTATAGCTAAGGTCAAGGCTCTCCAGTTGGATGCCGGCTACTTTAGAAGCTGTTTTCACAATTCTCCAGAGGGAATTTTTATCCTTGATACAGAGGTTACCGTACCAACAGATAAAGGAAAAGCAGATCACAGATTCAATATAAGCACTGTAAAACAGTTTCATCAGGCTCTTGTCTACTTGGAACTTGGCTAGTTTCCTCAAGCAGTAAAGGCGTTGCTGGCCCTTCTTGCATAGCATGTCGGTGTTTAAGTCAAATTTCAGTTTGTCATCAATAATCGTGCCCAGGTATTTGTAGTTGGTTACAATGTCCACTGACTGACCATGGACGACACTATTCTGGGTAGTACGGGGGGGACGTCTGAAATCGATACAGATCTCTTTCGTTTTCGAGATGTTAAGTTCTAGGAAGGCGTCATTGCACCAGGACAAAAAGTCATCCAAAACCTGACCGTGGCCAACCTCATCATCGCCAAGCAGGCTGACGATGACAGAGTCGTCAGCATACTTGACGATGAATCTGTTGTCATGGCGGCTACGACAGTCATTGGTGTAAAGAATGTACAAGAAAGCAGATAGAACACAGCCCTGAGGTGAACCAGTGGAAGTTGACAGAAGGCTGGACAGTATTTCGTTAACCCTTACACGTTGAGATCTGTTCGTTAAGAAGTCGAGGATCCAGCCCACCAGACATGGATCTAGACCGAAGGCGCCAACTAATTTCTCTACCAGAACATGGGGCTGAATGGTATTGAACGCCGACGAGAAATCAACAAAAAGCAGCCTAGCATGATTTTTACTTCCTTCTAGATGCTTATAAAGCAAGTTGAGTAGAGTGGCAGTTGCGTCTTGAACGCTCCTACCAGCCCTGTACGCGAATTGAAGAGGGTCTAGCAGGCTCTCAGTTTTAGCCACGAGTTCTGTCTTGACTAGTTTCTCGAACTGTTTCATGATCAGAGAGGTCAGAGCAACGGGTCTAAAATCGTTCAGTGTTTTTGGGTTGTTGCTCTTAGCAACAGGCACAACGGTGGACTGCTTCCACATGGACGGCACCCTCTGCTGGGTGAGAGACAAATTAAATATGTAATTAAAAATGGGACCCAATTGCTCCGCGCAGGACTTTATTATCCGACCGCCAATATGGTCTGGACCCGCACTTTTTCTAGGTTTACACCTTTTAAAACACTTGATGACTGAGATGAACTTTGGAAATGTGTGTGCGTCGTGCAGTCTGACTGAGAGAGTTATCAGTTGTTATTGGACACGATGCACTGCCCATGGTCTCAGCAAAAGAGTCCTCAATGCCACGGGTGAATCTATATGTGTGAGATGTCATGTCATGGCATAGCATAATTATGCGTATGCAATTATAGCTTATAGATTAGGACAGGCCCATGGAACTTATATTTTTCTCCAACAGTATGTATGTATATTGTATGTATGTATGTATGTATGTATGTATGTATGTACTTATTTATTTATTTATTCAAGTGTAACTCACGTGGTGTTGTTGTAGAGCAGGCTGATGAGGCAGTCGGACCTGGGGGCGTAAACGTGGAGGAAAAGGGTGAGGTAAACGACCACGGCCAGGCTGAGCAGCAACACTTTGAGTGACAGGCACATCCTGACGAACACCACCACCCCCAGCATGGACAGCAGGCAGCAGTACAGGTAGTACTAGAGAGAGAGAGAGAGAGAAATGTGCAGGTGACAAGATGGGTGTGATGTTCAATCAGGGCTGTAGTGGCATTATACATTGAGAACGACAAATCCCGCCCAATATTTAAGCCTGAACAAATGTGTCCCCCCCCGATAAATTGATGTAAAAAAATAATAAAACAGATTTACTGTGATACAGTTGTTCGTGGCGCTGGCTCCTAGGGGAGAGCAGAGCAAGGAACTAACCATTCTACTAACACGGAAATTGATGTAATGGGTATATATACCACTCCCATAACGTGTGTATCACTTAGGGTGTCGAGTCATAGTCTATTTTTAATTTGTCTTTATTGAATGTTTAAAAACTGCATGTTTAAATAAGAGTAGGCTTATTATTATTTCCACCCACCACTCATTTAATTTGGTTAGTTACTTTCATGTAGAAAGTTTGGAAGGAACAAGCGGCATGCTGGGAGAAATATGTAAGCTGCTACCTTGTGTTGATTTGTTAGTCACTGTTGGAGAAAAATATTCAGATGCGCTCATCATCAGGGCCGGATTAACACAGTGTGATTTCCCCAAGGTGACCCAGACTTGAAGTGCCCCCCCCCCCCCACACACACACACATACAAAGTGAAATCTACTATGGCAATAAATACCACCAATTTACATGACTGCATTGCTAAAGTAGAGCCTCAACACACACATACCAGACACAAGACACAATGTAGATGATGGGGACTAACATCATCACACATGAATACAATTGGGCTAATTTAATTTACAAGACTCAGCTTTCCAGTCACACTAAATTTCTGCAATTCCAATATTGTTTAGGGATCCTATATGCAGAAATATTCAGAATAGGCCAAAATAACACATTTATAATGCATGTATTTTTGGGGAAAGAATAACATGGATTAGCATAAAGTGGGCATGTGTAAAGGGAGACTGGGGCACTAATAGAACCCATTATTATTCAGATATCTTGAGGTGACAGGTCAAGGGACCCCTTTGAATATGGCCATGTCTGTTTTTCCCTTTCCAAAATGTTGTCGAAGTTTGGAGCGGTATTTATTTACCCCCCTTGCTGACGAGCTAGCATGTCCTGGTTGGTATCAATGGATGCCTTAGATCTTCTAGTTTCATATGATATAAGTAGCTTCGCTCTAGCTTTAAAAATGAGCCTGCTACAACCCGGGCAGGGAGGGAGAGGTGACATGGAGGTGAGTGAGAAAAGGTGAATAATGACATCACAACAATCTAATCTTAATGTTAATATTCCTCTAATCTGGCGACAAAGTGGCCATTTTTTTTTTGCTGGTGCCCGTCCCCCCCAATGTTGAATCGGTGGCTATGGCCTTGTGTTCAATGCTTGATAGTTTGTATCTCATACATTTTACTGCATTAGAATAAGCTTGAATTCCGTATTGGCAACTAGGGTTTGACTATTGATAGTATAATAGATGGATTAAGTGAGCGTGACGTCACCCATTGGGTTTTGATAGAAGAAAATGAGGCTTGAATCTCCCGCTTCCTGCTCATCGTTGATTGGTTGAATGGATTAATTCTACACTGAAGTACGGGGAGAGGGGGCGGCTGCCCCTAGCGGCTGCCAGGGGAGTTTCCGAATTTGTCTCACAGGCTTGAACTGATCTTGTTGTTCGCTTCTGGTTGCTAGCTTGCTCGCTGGCTGGCTGGTTGCAGTGGTGAAATGGTCCAGGAAAACAAATATAATAACTTTTAGCCTGAAGGTATGGGCGAGTAGCAGTCCAGCCAGCCGACCACTGTATTGTCCGGGGCCTGGCCAAGAGACCATGGTGTGGTGTGAGCCTGGTGTGAGCCTGCAGCCTGCTAGCTGCTGCTAAGCCTCCACAAGGTAAACTGCTATTATACTTATTATCTTATAATTATATCCTTATATCTATGGGCAAACTCTAAACTTTATAACTGAGGTGGATTTGATCACGCACTTGGTGCTCTGCTATGTTGGACTGTTTGAGTGATGCTCATGTTTGTAAGCTAACGCTAGCTCGATTAGCATCGTGTGCTAACGTAAACATGCGATCAAGGTGGCGAGCACCGTTGCTATGACTGTAACCGATTTGGTGGCATTAATGTTATAGTGATTAATATAACACGGTGTTGTTTGTTTCTTCAAGGGATGGCCGCCGGAGTACCATGGTGGAGCAGGAACAGCAAAACACAACAGAGGCACATTGCCCCCTGGTCAAATGATTTGTGAAAATTAATGCTACGTTTTAATACCCATGTGCATGGCTCATTATATAATTTTCTGCTCTCCTGAGCTTATAATGGTAACGTTAACATATTACTGTGAGAATATCGCTGATCATCAGTTGTTCAACCTAGGATATTGCAATAACACAAGCCAAATGCTGACCATAGACTGTATAATGCTGACAGATTTGAGACTTTGAGAGATTTACTTTGAACCATTTGGTATATGTATCTGCCAGTGTGCTTTTGTCAATAAACATTGCCAACAAAGAACCTTGTTGTGTAGGCTATGTACTAAGGTAAATCATGTACCCGAATGTGAATGTACCGCAAATATCACAGAACGAGCCCATTATAGTTGTCTGGTCAGAGCAGGCATGTTGTTAATAAGATGTGATAAAGATCGTTGATGTCGAGTGAACCAGCTTGGACCAAATGACGAGAGGAAGAAGAATGTGAAGATGGAGAACCAACCGACTGCTTCAAATCAATGAATGCTTTATATGAATTGAAATATGGTTATCTGTAACAATTCGGCATAGGCTACACCATGCAACATATATTTCGATATAATTCAAACTTTAAGAATGGTTCATTTTCCACCATGGTGGCTGGACTGCTGTGAAATGGTTATATTTGTGTTAAGTGTTGCTTGGTGGATTATCAATATATGCCTAATTTACCAGAAGACATATGCATGCAAGACTTTAGGCTATGTTGAGTTCTATCAATCTGATAAAGTATGTTTTCAAATAAGGATGACATATTAAATTGCTGGGCTTGGCGGATGCCTCAAGACAAGTGTGTATCATCTTTAAATGTCCAATACCATACAGAAGAGCAAATTGAACAAACGACCAACAGCATTCAAGTCTGCAAAAACTTGTGATGTTATGTCACGTTAACATAACCTTATGACACTTACTGTATAACATGGGCAGACCATTTAACGTTACTTTACATACTGTTAGATAACGTTAAATGGTCTGCCATGTTATGAACGTCACATTACATGTATGCTATCTATACAGTTACATGTGTCTACTAATATTATTAAAATATCATAAAGTAACGATATTTTCTGATAATTTGCTCAACTATGACTTTTTATTATTTTTAATTATGACGTGAGAGCATGAAAAATACTTGAAATTGTTTTTTCAGACCATAAACTCATATGGAAAGTGTTTATAGACCGAGAGAGAAGTTGGCTCGTTTCCCATAGAGTTGAATGGATGTTCCTGGGGAGTGCTACACAAACTGCGCCCCCCCCGCTGGCCATTTGAAAGAATGCAATTTCCGCATAGGCTTCAAAAAGAGGGAGGCTGAATTGGGCACTGGGTTTGACCAATAAATCAATATTTTGTGTCAATAAAAGGTACATTAAAATGTTTCTATTTTCATGCCAATAAATTGTTTCCCCAATAAAATGTCCAAAAACATCTTATGTAGCAGAGAAAACTTCATATCTGAAGTGGACAACACTGATGGGTTGACTTGATATATCTGATATCAGCAAACCAACACTAGTCTAGGGGGGCACGGTGGCTCAGTGGTAGAGCTGTCGCCTCACAGTCAGAAGGTCCTGAGTTCGATTCTCGCCTGGGACACTGTGGGCGCTGTGGTTGTGTTCCCCCCCATATCTTCAGTGCCTAATGCCCAGGTGGGGTATCTCGTCGTAAGGGTTGTGTGGAGTTTGCATGTTCTCCCCGTGCTCCCCCAGGGGGTTCCTCCGTATATAACCCCCCCACCAAAAACATGCAGAAGATCAGATCGTCATCCAACCAGTGACGACAACATCCGAAGTTGGTCCCTGGGCGCTGTACGAGAAAGCGACCACTGCTCCTGGCCTGCCCCCCGGAGGAAAGGACATGCCTGGATGGGTTAAATGCAGAGGACACTTTTCACCGGCCACCGTCAGCATGAGTGTGTTGTGGCCGCATGCATGTATTGTGGTGTTCGTGTGACAATAAAAGACGGGGCTTGTCCCGTTACGAGAGAGAGTTTTTTTTTTTTGTCTGACCCCATTGATTATGACAATACCAGAACTGAATATCAATCAACTTGTATTTCAGACTCTGTGTCCATAAAACAAGATATACTATACTATACTAATATAGAGTTTGGCTATTAATGGAAATGACAAGGCTTAGTGTAAAAACCCATATGTCATATGGTGAAATGCTCCTTTAAAGACACTCACAGGCACAGTGTAGAGCTTCAGAGCTTCTAGCTCTGTCCTGTTGGTGGAGATCGAGGTGCAGTTGTTTCCTGGGATGAAGAACTGAGGAACATCATGATAAGAGGAGAGAGAGAGAGGGAGAGAGAGAGAGGGAGAGAGAGAGATAATTTTTTATTTTGAAACCTCTATTTGCTCAAAACAGAGTTTTGTCTAAATACAATGATGCTATATTCTCAAAAAGTGACAAAGACAATTTAGCTCAAAATTAGCCATACAAATTTATCATCATAAAGAAAGAAAGAAAGAAAGAAAGAAAGAAAGAAAGAAAGAAAGAAAGAAAGAAAGAACTGATCTACTGAAAAGACAGATGGATAATGGACACAAGGATGGACAGATTTAAGGACAAACTGTATGGAAGGAAACTCACAAAGTTGAGGATGGCCATGAGCAGAGTGACAAGCACACAGAGAGCCACCACCAGGAGCCGCAGCGCCGCCCTGCTGGAGACACCATGCGACAGCCCCGAGATCCACTGGACACTCAGCGGCATCTTAGAACTCCACCTCTGAAACACACACACACACACACACACACACTTCTTACTAATGTACTAATGCCGCCTTTCAATGGCATAGTACCGGCTCATCTCGCCTCACCTCTACCATGTCTGCCAAGATTAGGCTGTGAAAAAGAAGGAGATTCGGCAATTGCACCCCCCTCCCCAAATTAGATCCATCTGGTTCGTCTAAGCTCCATCAATGGTGTGATCCATTGTTCTGTCGATTCTGTCTTCTTGAAACATACTCGTGCTACCTTATCTGTAAAGGGGGGACTTGTGGACACATAGAACAACAACAAAACCCAAACATAACACCCAACCTGCCGGACGAACTCAACGCGTTCTACGCAAGGTTTGACCCCTCTGCCAGAGTACCCCCCCTCCTCTCCTACCCCTCTCCGCCACCTCAACCCCCCACCACCCCTCCTCCTCTCCGCCCCCTCACCCCCCACCCCCCCTCTCCGCCACCTCCCCCCCCTCTCCTCCCCCCGCCACCTCTCCCCCCCACCACCCCTCCTCCTCTCCTCCCCCCCACCCCTCATCACCCCCACCCCCCCCATTCCCACCTAACCACCAACCCCCCCTACCTCCCACCCCCCACAGATCCAGACCGCCCTCTCACCATCACTGAGGATGAGGTGCGCCGGTCGTTCTTGCGTATCAACCCACGCAAGGCGGCCGGCCCGGACGGCATCCCCGGGCGTGTCCTCAAGGCCTGCGCCCACCAGCTGGCAGGCGTATTCACAGACATTTTCAACCAGTCCCTCTCCCTCCGACAAGTTCCCTCCTGCTTCAAAGCAGCAACAATCATCCCCATTCCCAAGCAGCAGAAAGTGACCAGGCTCAACGACTGGCGCCCAATAGCCCTCACGCCCATAGCCAGCAAGTGCTTTGAAAAGCTGGTTATATCACAGATCCGCCCCACACTCCCCCCGGACCACGACCCACTACGATTCGCATACTGCCCCAACAGGAGCACAGCGGATGCAGTAGCACACGTGCTCCACACTGCCCTCTCCCACCTGGAGGGGAAGGACACCTATGTGAGAATGCTGTTCGTGGACTACAGCTCAGCATTCAACACCATAGTACCCTCCAGGCTGGTAAGCAAGCTCAAGGATCTGGGACTAAACACAGCAATGTGTGACTGGATCCTGGACTTTCTGACAGACCGCCGCCAGGTGGTGAGAGTGGGCAACCTCACCTCCTCCCCACTGACCATCAGCATAGGAGCGCCCCAGGGATGCGTCTCCAGCCCCTTCTGGTACGACCTCTACACCCACGACTGCGTGGTGACTCAAACCTCGGACACCATTGTGAAGTTTGCAGACGACACAGCAGTCGTGCCGCTGATCTCCAGGAGCGACGAGACGGCCTACAGAAAGGAGGTGGAGGCCCTGGAACAATGGTGCCAGGACAACCAGGCCGGGCATTAGATACCAAGCAGGCCAGGCCGATATGGGCCGACGCGCGTGAAATTTGGGCCGTTTGAAGCCCAATTTGGGCCGTTTGAAGCCAGATTTGGGCCGTTTGAAGTCCAATTTTACAATGAGATGCACCCACTTTAACCCTGAAGTGTAATTATTACTTCAGACTAACTAATAAAGTAATAAAACCACTAGTAAACCAGTAGGCGGCGCCTGGCCTGCTATTCAGTGAGTGGCCTGACTGCAAGCACCCAAATTTTTTATTATTATTCTGGAATAAAAGATCGATCCAAAAAATCGTGACATTAAAAATCGCGATACTTAGGTGAATCGATTTTTTCCCCCACCCCTACCCAACAGTCACTACACGGACTCAGACGCCTGAAGAAATGTGGGCTAAGGCCAAAAATCCTCAGGGACGTCTACAGAGGCACCATTGAAAGCCTGCTGACTGGCTGCTTCACCACCTGGTACGGGAACTGTACCACCATGGACCGCAGGGCGCTAAGAAGAGTGAGGCGCGCGGCCCAGCACGTAACAGGATGTGAGCTACCAGAACTGCAGGAACTGTACAATCAGCGGTGCCTCAGGAGGTCCCTGAAGATCATCAAGGACACATACCACCCCCACAACAGCCTGTCCCTCAGGGAGGAGATATAGGGGCCCAAAAGCACGAACAAATCGCCTGAGGGACAATTTCTTCCTGCAGGCCACGAGACTCCTTAACACACACAAATAAACAATCATGTAGCAGCTGCTACAATGACACATGATAATTATGCCTATGTTATTTGCACCTGTGCAAACAGAATGTTAAATTATGTTTTAAGGTGTCTACGCTAGAAAAGAAAAGGAAAAGTTTACTGTTATTGCTTGTTGTTCTCTTGTTTTACTGCATCTATATGCCCTGTTTTTGCACTGTTATACTGTTATTTGCACTATGTTATATATATATGTTATATATTATATGTTATAACTGAGCCTACAGCACAAGAATTTCACACGTGATACTTGTACTACGGAGTGACAATACAAATCTTGAATCTTGAATCTTGAACCCATTTTCATTCAGATATCTTGAGGTGAGAGGTCAAGGGGCCCCTTTGAAAATAATTTTCCCTGGCCAAAATTTTGAGAAATTTTGGAACGTTATTTAGCCCCCTTCCCTGATAAGCTAGCATGGTATGGTTGGTACTGTACCAATGGATGCCTTAGGTGTTCTAGTTTTATGACACCAGATACTTCACTCTGGCTTTAAAACTGATACAGCCAATGGATTGAAATCAGGAGATTAACGGGATAAATGACCAATCGAGAGCACAGCAGGAGAAAGGGTTAAAAATAGGGAGACTCCCGTGAAAATCTCGAGTGTTGGCGGCTATGCCTCTACTCGTCTCTACTCGCTTTTGATACCTGTTGGTTTTCCACTGCAAATTGTACCCCCAATGATGTGCCCACCCCCCACAATCCACTGGGAGCTCCCTTTATAGTGAAAACTAATACAGTAGCCTACTTCCCATAAAGCCACGGTTGTTGTCCATCACACCTTAGAGTAAGTATCCTGTAGTTTTCAATCCAGAGGGGTTTTAGTCATGTCCGAGCCTTTTCCATTCCCCTCAGAAACAACTGAAAATGGCTGTTGAGGCTAAGGCAGAGGACAGATTTTGATTTCAGAAGAGGCTGAATGCAGCCAGACAAAATACTGCTGAAAAAACAGGAGCGTTTGGGAAATCCTACACGCTACCGTTAACATACCTGTATGTGCGCAATCATGACGATTCTCTCTGACCAATCAGTATTCTGTAGTGTTTTCAAGTCACTTTTTGGTTTTGCCTCAGCTTGACAGAGGTGGTATGAAAAAATATCCCCTCAACGCAGTATTTGCCGAATGGGAAACCAAAAAAGGTGAGTAGGGTCAAAATACTGCATAGTGTGCTTTTTTCTTCTTTTTGTGTTTACCTCCAAGTATCCAGTCAAAGTGAGGGACAGAAGCAGCACCAGTACAGGGAAAGTGGCACCATAGGACACGGCCATTACAAAGTTCCTAGGGAGAGGGGTGGGGAGAAGATATAATTACACATCATTAGTCACTCGAGTGTATGAGTGAGGGAGCAAATTATTTCCAATTTCCAATCATGTTTAGAGACCCCGCATGCAGAAATATTCAAAAATAATACATGAAAATAACACATTTATACTGCCAAAAACTGCATGGCATTAGCATCCATTTAACCCCTCCAAGATGATTTGAATGAATTTGAGGTACGATGAAGTGCGACTCACTTTTCGGAGACAAGCATCTGGACCGTGAAAAGAGTTACGAAGATCAGAGTGATGCAGCTCATTGACTGGTGCAAACCTGTCACCTCTGAAAAGCGGAACTGCAACACACATTGTAGCTTGAGGACAGTCAAGGGCATGAAAAAACATTGTT
Organism: Poromitra crassiceps; assembly: GCF_964638095.1. Taxonomy (NCBI): domain Eukaryota; kingdom Metazoa; phylum Chordata; class Actinopteri; order Beryciformes; family Melamphaidae; genus Poromitra; species Poromitra crassiceps. The sequence continues at coordinate 45,565,977 of NC_139634.1, read as the reverse complement.
ACCATATGGATTTTGCAGACACACACATGACATGCTCGTGCACACGCACTCACACACGCACGCATGCACACACACATGCACACAGTTACACACACTGCTGTATCAGAAATCTTTAATATAGAGCAAGACACCGCATCTTCCAGTCACTTCCTGTATCTGGATTCACCACTGCCATGCCCACGCCCACTTAGATGACCGGGTCAGCCAATGAAGTTTCATACCATTGACAGACAGCCAATCACAAGCTGATGACCACGCCCATTTAGGAGACCGGAAGAGTACAATTTGTTATTATTGGCGGAGCCTGCAGCAGTGGAGTGTCTCTCTATATGAAAGGTCTCTGGCTGTATGACTCTGGTTCATGAGACAATGAAGCTACCTCTTTCTCCAGGCTCATGTCATTGAAGAGCAGGGTCAACCAGTTAAGCTTCTTGGCTCTCCTCCTGTATGACAGACATGAAGAAAAAGATCACACCCATGTGTTGAAGTAAGCGGTGCAGGTTTGCGTAGGCCGGACCATTCTTCCTCACCCCCCTCCCCCCTCTCTCTGGTACTGTGTGTATGTGTGTGTGCGTGCGCGTGTCTGAGTGTGCGCATGCGTGGTGCGTGTGTGCGTGTGCGTTTATTTCCCTCTCCACGCTCGCTTTCTTGAACTTCTTTGAGAATTTGGTCATTGTAATTATTCTAAATAAAGTAGGAAAACTCTCGCTTCCTAATTCCGCCCCCTCCATGTTTGCGGATGGGACATGAGTCAAACTAAAAAAGTACATGCCAAATAAATTTATCCTAAAGATGGTTTCTGTCATTTTAGGTAGTTCTTATCACGATGATCTATGTTCAAGTGCATTTTCTTAATAGTTATTGTGGGTGATTGACAGCTGTGACAGCCACTCTCAAGCCTCTATCAGACTGAGGGGCTCAAGCGTGACTTATGCTAGACATATGGACTATCGCACAGAAATGAGATACACGGAATCCTGACGAGAAAAAGTTTTGAGCTTTTATACTCCATGTGGGTTTCTCCTCACGGAAGTGACTATTATTTTTGAAAACTCAAATTTGCCCGCAGATGCGTCAGGTATATTTCGTGCTTCAGCCTGACTCTACTGTGCATACTTGTGCCCCATGATGTCACACAAGCAAGATGGCAGCTCGCAGAAACAAGATATTTTTGGCTTCACTTTTGCATAGTGGTAGGAAGTGGAGACAGACACTGCGTCGTCCATATATTATAATAGACAGATTTTTTTTTACTCATTCTGACATCACATGTCATCAGTGATTGATGTCATCAGTGATGTGAAGTTGAGCAATTGTGCGTTGCGCATGGTCTGGGTTTATGGAGCTTTGTGATTTTACAGTACTTAGAAAATCGATAAAACACCTTTTTCAATGTCAGAATTGAGGCTTTGACTATCAATTTCTCCAAAATGATACAGTGAAAATGCTTCATTTGATGACAGTCTATAGGTAGGCTATAGGGATATACTGTGCCCAAATATGTCAGCCTTTGTCTGAACTTATGGACCAATGTGATTTTAAAGCCACTTTAATCTCATAAAGAAAGACAATTTCAGGGAATAATGATTTTCCAATGGCTTCTGTGTCGAGCAATTTATTTAGCTCAGTGGTCTAGACTGGAGTCGAATCGTGCTTTTATTTTGAAAAACCAGTCCCGGAAATGCTTGTTTTCCCCATCTTGTTGATAGCATCAACATGCTAGTACCAAGCGAAACTCCTGCTACGATCGGTCAATAAGGTAGGACTTTTGTGACATATTCAACAACACTCATTCCATACACTATGTGTGTTGTAATGTCGATCTAGTGTGGTAAAGTAAATGTGAGAAAGGATGGCTGAATTGTGACACTTTACTTTTTAGCCCGCTCCGAACACCGGTGAAGCAGCGGTACCGTTACATCACGAATAGACGCGCATCAAAATCCAAGTGGCGGCTGGCTTGACTGTGGTTTCGCAAACGACGGCTCAGCTGACCGCAGTCTTTGGAGGGCCAATAGACCAATAGAGGTGACATTCTCCCTGTTACAAGTCATTCTACCATCTTCAATGACTAAAAAGCTGTTATATTAAGGTGAAAAAGTTACTGATTGGGGCTTTAAACGAGCGCAAACGCTAAATTACCGCTTTTGCGATGATAGGACACCAAATCCTTTAGCAGAGTGGCCGTTAATATTGTGCATTCAAATGTGTTTTGTCAACTTTGTCGCTTGTCATATCCTCTCTCACTGTACTAAAAACTAATGTCATATATATATATATATATATATATATATAGTCATATCCTCTCTAACTGTACTAACAACTAATGTCATATATATATATACATATATTGTCATATCCTCTCTCACTGTACTAACAACTAATGTCATATATATATATATATATATATATAGTCATATCCTCTCTCACTGTACTAACAACTAATGTCATATATATATATATATATATATATATATATATAGTCATATCCTCTCTCACTGTACTAACAACTAATGTCATATATATATATATATATATATATATATATATATATATATATATATATATATATATATATATATATATTGTCATATCCTCTCTCACTGTACTAACATTATCCTCTCTCACTGTACTAACAACTAATGGAAACAAAACCATGAAAAGAATCCTTTAAAAACAGGTAATGACAGAATTGTCCACAGAATTACCCAGCAGCATCCAGCGTGTCCAGCGATCCCCTCACATCATTATCCACAACCAGCCTGGGAAAAAAACAACACATTAGACACAGCTTCATCCATAAGACAACACCTCATGCCTTAGGGCAGGGGTGGCCAAAGCTTTTTGGTTGTGGGCCGCATACAGAAAAATATAAGGAGTTGCAGGCCGGTTGCACAAAGAACCTTAAGTTAAGATTTTCCTTATTGTACGAGTTAAGGTGTCCATAAAATAGAATCGGCTGCACAAAACACCCTTAACTCTTGTGCTTACGTTTTCCTTAAAATGTTTAACCTTAAGGAGAAGATGTTACTGTTACTTTAAACACAGTTCACACTCAAACAAAATGCAAACCCATTTGAGAGAATAATAGAGAAAGTTTAACAATTAGTGTTAAGAATTGAAAGGAGCTTACCAGCTGGGGCTGTTCTGAGCAGGTGGTGTCTCCTGCAAACACGCACACGCACACACACACACACGCACGCACACACACACACACACACACACACACACACACACACACACACACACCCACACACACACACACACACACACACACCCACACACACACACTATAGAACAGGGGTGGGCAATTATTTTTCATGGGGGGCCACATGAGAAACCCAGATTGTTGCCCAGATTGGGGCCGAACAAATATTGTCATGCCGTAACCCAGGAACTTTGATGATAGAGAGGACCACAAAAAAATGTCCTCGCTACCAGAGGGCCGGATTTTAGAGGAATAACTCATTTTAAATTAACAGCTGTGATGTGATTATTCAATCTTAACCACCAATATTTGATCCTTTTCTCATTCACTCGTATGTCACCACCTGTTCTGCCTGCAGGGCTTGAAATTAACTTTTTTGACCACCTGCCAATATGGCTGCTAGATTTGAAAGTTACCAGCCAATTAGAATTTCCACTAGCCAAAATGTTTTTCTTGAAATAAACCAGAATATGAGTGGGTTAATTTAAGCATAAGTATCAGTAGACTCAGGTCCCTATAAGGACCAACTCAATTAAAACATTTCAAAGTATTTGGGACCCGTTTCTGGCCTACCTCGATGAGGTTAGGGGCGGCGGGTGACTTGCCCAGCTAGTTCCTCATTGACCTCTTACACAGCATCTCCTAGAAGCACATAAGCATCCTTTCCAGCTGGTAGCACGATATTATATTACGAAACTGTAATATTGAGTGTCGTTGCGGTTTGTTTTTTGTTTTGTTTTCTCCCCTGTACCTGTTTGTCTTGTTCTGTTTCAAGAAAACTTGAAAATAAAATATTGAAAAAAAAGGATAGGTATCAGTAAGTGGCCCGAGTTAAAACCAACGAGTTAATTATTTAAATTTGTACTTCAATGTATGTAGAACAGTAATTTTTTACACATGAGATTACTTTTAGCCTTTTAGTCATAAAGATTATTGAAAGATATTCCATATTCCAGACTGAAATGCTATAACAGAAGTGGAGTATTGGCCAGAATGACATGAACATTTGGACACTTATTCAGCGGGTATCTTGCATGTTGAGTTCAGGTGCACTGTAAAAAAAAAAAAAAAAAATGCGCTTGCGGCCCGTGGGCCGCCAGTTGCCTTGGACTGCTATAGAACATACGGTATGATGAAAAACTGAGGCAGACCGTCAGAAAGAAACAGAACCATGTGTCTCTGGAAAGAAGGTCCACGCTTATAACAAAAGATGTGATGGTTGAAGTATTCTGTTACGTGTGCACTGTGTTAGTGTGTGCACATTGTTACGTGTGCACTGTGTTAGTGTGCACTGTGTTAGTGTGCACTGTGTTAGTGTGTGCACTGTGTTAGTGTATTCTGTTATGTGTGCACTGTGTTAGTGTGTGCACTGTGTTAGTGTGCACTGTGTTAGTGTGTGTTAGTGTGCACTGTGTTAGTGTGTGCACTGTGTTAGTGTGTGTTAGTGTGCACTGTGTTAGTGTGTCTGTGCACATTGACAGTAGATTCAGTTCAACTTGCATCTTAACACGTTCACTGCCAATGACGTGTTTTTACGTCAAACAAAATCCAACGGTTGACTGCCAATGACGTGTTTTTACGTAAAAAAAACGATTTTTTTTTTGACGGTGGGACGTTGATCTAACCCTTTTACGTCTCCTATACCAATATTGGAGGTATTGAATGTGTATAATCTATTTTACCGACCCACTGAGTGGCGACATGTCTCTCCAGAGTAGAAAGAGGCGAGCCAAAACTGGAGGGAAAAGCGCGAGGAAGCCGTTCTCATACTGTAAAATGGATGGCGAAAACGCTTTCACTTTCGCGCTGACGCACAGCGGTGGCAACGGTGGGGGGTTCCAAGAATAGACTGGATGCACACTTTGAAACACGCACCATAAATAAGCCCAGAATCGCAAGAGCTTCATCAGAGCTCTCAACCGAAACGGCAAGAAACGAGCGAAACCCATCCAGCGAGCCCCATCCAGACTGCCAGGCAGCAGCCAGGCAGCAGCAACTCGTTTGTCACAGACCCGCTGCAGAGCCAAGGAGGGCGGAGGAGAACGCCCACGGAGGGAGGAGTTGGAAGCAGAGGGGGGTTTCCTGCTGTTATGGAGGAAATTACTGTTCAAAACTATTGTTTAGATGTCTGACGTCTTACTGATGCCAAAAATGAATGGTTAAAGTGACTGTTCTATCGAATTTCACAAAAAGCCGTTTATCTCAGAATAAATTTTCAGACGCTGAAACCATGCTGTATTCAACTGCTAATGCTTACATAACTACTAACTCTACAAACTAACTCTTTTAGACAGAGAAAGCACACATTCTATTAGTTCTTTTGAGATATTGTGTGTTCACAAAATCCTAACAGAAACGAATCCTCGGCTCTTGAAAGATGAGCCAAAATCCTCAAAAAAAAACCTTGGCAGAAGCTAACTACAGTATTGAAAAACGGCTGGCAGTGAATGTGTTAAAAACCTTTCAAATGTGTGACCAACTGAGCAAGTACGAAGGGGGTCAGGGCGGATACATACGGCGGACAGCTGTGATTGGTTCCCAGCAGCACCGGGGGGGATGATTGGCTGCTTGGAGGCTTGCGTGGCCTTGGGGTCGCTCAGGTCGGCGAAGGGGCTGATGGTCTGCCAGGACTGAAGGTACTGCGACATCCGGACCGACGCCCGCTGACGGCTCGAAGCAAGAGTGTTCGTCTGAAATCGAGATTGAGGTCACGTTATTTGGCTATTGGTTATTTGACAGTTTTTCCATGATGTGTGTGTGTGTGTGTGTGTGTGTGTGGGCTTTACATATGTAGGCATGACAGATTAGTGGATCTGATATCAAAAGATATCTCTTATATTTTCGGGTCTTCAATATCGCTTTTTAAACATTCTATTGTGAAGCCGAGCATGTTCACTCTGTGTAGTGACGATTCAGATGTGTTCTCGAATATTCCAGCTAACACTCCTGATGTTGTTGTTGTCAATGAAAATCGTAGAGAGGTGTTTGTTCTAGGTTGGCTGTACCTTTGACCACAGCCTAGAGGAGGCCTTTCTAACCAAGATGATGAAATACCAACAGCTAGAACAGACCATTTCACAGCTGGGCTACAGGTGTAAACTTCTAGTTTTCATATTTGGTAGCCTAGGTCATGTCCATAAGCTGGTTGTGAGAGGCCTTCAGATGGCTGGTCTCCCAAAGAGAAGGGCCAAGCAGTTAGTGAGATACTGTTCAATATCTACTGTGATCGGAAGCCGCTCAATATGGAGGAGGCGCTGCTTTTTGTACCCATGAAGTGGATACTGACGGCTATCTTGCATTACAGTATAACTGTATATATCAACCTGCCATGTTATCATCCTGTGTGTTTCTTATGTGTATGCATTATTGTGTTTGCCGTCTGGGCACTCATGTAACTGACTGACTCCCAGCAATTGACTGCACTATTACTGTTTATGTCCTTTGCATAATGCATACTTGTATTTATGTGGACATAAATAAATATTTCAAATGTGTGTGTGTGTGGAAGGAGGTGGAGTTTGCTTTCCTGCATGTTCCTCTCAAATTGAAAAAAAAGAGAAAAAAAGAGAAAAAGCAACGGTACTGGTAGACTCCCAGTGCCTGTTATATCATGTAACTGTAGTTGTAGAAAGTGCCACTAGATGGCAGTAGCTACATTTGAAGTACCGGACCCTAGTGTCAGTGACTGCATTTTAGTTAAAGTTTCCCGCTCACTGCGGGAGTCTGAGGAGCATGGTGTCCTTGATTACCGTAATTATTGATAATACATTGCAGTAACAAAAAAAAGACGAAAAGAAAAGAAAAAACAAAACAAAAATGGCTACCTACTGTAACGAACCCCAACAGAAGCAGATCAGAAAACAAGGAAAATAAATAATAGAAAATGATCCTTGATCTACCGTAAATAACATTGGCTTGTGGATTCAAAAACAGTGCAGTTGCTTTGCATTCCATTTTAAAACAATGATCAATGGCACTCTTGGCAGGACATGCTTTCATGCGGACACATTTACATTGGACACATAAAATTGATTGATTAACTTTTCTGCACTAAATTACACACATGTACGTACAGACAGACAGACAGACAGACAGACATAGACACAGACACACACACACACACAGACACACACACACACGCACAGATGATGCACAAAACTAGTTTATGTAAAATTGCATGCAGACTACCCCACACATCTTCAACTAGTCAGATGTCTTGGTTGAAACAGCCCACAACATCATAGACTGTAAAAAAAACATGGATGTAGCTACGAGGTTTGTGAACTCCTGTTTTGAAGCCTCTAGTTTGGAATTGTAACCGTCGCCATCTTGGTTATTTGGAGCCAGAAGTGATGCAAATTTGAACGAGGAGAGCTGCAGCGCCGCCTGCTATTGGTCCGTGAATCGTGATCGGCGAGCTGCATGATCACTGGACAGGCGAGCTGCATGATCACTGGACAGGCGAGCTGCATGATCACTGGACAGGCGAGCTGCATGATCACTGGACAGGCGAGCTGTTAATCACGGCCATAACCCTAACCCTAACCCATAACCCTAACCCTATAACACAAACAGGTGAGTTATTCAACACAAATTCACCCCTGGACAGTTGACATGAAAGGTGAAATTAGCTATAGAGGCCGTTTTTTTGTACCATGCTGTAAACATGTTTATTTCTGCTATAAAGTCAGGCATTTTAACATGAGGCTGAATGGGGAATGACTCCCTTTTTTGAGACAGAATCAAGTGGCCATTTGAGGAACTACATTTTTTGGTACCTCTGCTTTGGCCTCAATTTTGACAACCAAAACTCCCCCCTTGCACAATACAAGTGCTTCACACACCGACCTCTGTAGGTCTCCTGGTGAGGCTGTCTGTGTTATGGGGGTCGATCACCAGGAAGGTCTTCCTGCCTTTTAGAAGAGGATCCCGGCTTCCCCCGTCCCCCTCCTCCACTTGGTATGCTCTGTTCAGGTGTTGCAGCGTCTCTGCTGTGATGTGGACTCGCCTGAATGGAGAGGCAATGTTAACATACTTTGATTATATTGTTGATCAATAATAAGAATCAGAATAATCACTTTTCACTGTTACAAAGTGTGTTACAAGCAATAAAACAATTGTTAACTAAACTACAGAAGCCCATTGATGAAATATTGTATATTCATTAACTTTATTCACATCGTTGTCCCATGATAAGTTAATTTAACTTTGTTTTTCAGATATGAATTGATTTATGTCATTATCTCAAGATATCACATTTTGTTTTACAGAGATCATTTTTTCAATATCGCAAGATAAAGTAATGGGCATAGAAAATGTTAAAACAGAGATAATTAATTAATTTACATTATTCCTTGAGATTTCCAACTCCGGTGAAGACACCCTGCACATGTTCAGGGTTTGGAAAAATATGCTTCCCTTTAGGATGTTCATTCCAAACGGAGAATTATCTTATTTTCTCAAAATTTATTTTATTTTTTCTCAGTTTTTTCTCATTCTTGGGACATCAAAATGTGTTATCTCGTGATAATGACATAGGCTAACTAACTCAAAATCTGGAGAAAACAACACAAATTATCTCATTTTTACAGACAAACAGTGTCAAAGAAACAAAAATGAATATACGAGGGATCAGCCGAGCAGCATTTTGGTAAACAAATCACGTCACTGGGTGGAAACGGCAATGGGACCCTATGGAGCCTGAGCTTTGGGAGGCTTGAGTGTCTGACCATATTTACATTTTAAAAACTGCGACAGTTCACACAACTTTAACACGACATGCATATATTAAAGATCAAACTCTTGCTAATTATTAAAATATAAGCCATGTCATGTATAGTTTTTGAGATATTAACGTTTGTTTGGCACAACTCATACTAGTTAACTGCCGCAGGGTTCCACATTTGTGGGTGGCTGTGACGTCACGCTGATTCGTCCTATAGTATGTTCTCACTGAGCTTCCATACTAAACACTGAAAAAACAGATGAGCACAATAATAACAAAATAGATTCAAACTAATCCCTTATTGAATAATCATTCACATCGTAGCACTTTCTCACCCGGGCAGGCCTCCAGACTCCATGTGATTGGCTAACGTTACGTCATGTGACCACACATCATACTGCCACTTCTGCAGCCCGATGACACCACAGAGCACATTGCCGGTGTGAACGCCTACCCGCATGCTGATCTCAACTCCGGTGGCCTCTCGCAGATTACTACAGGGAGACAAAATCTACCATGAGAATCAGAATTATGTTTACACCAATTGACATGTTGATATATTACACAATACACCATTTTCAGAATACATACAAGTTATACATTGCAAGTGTTCAGACCAATTAAATGCGATTAAGTTATGCAAAATGCATTTATTCTGCATTTATTCTTTGTTTCGTTTGGGTACATTGCCACACTAGCAACAATTTGCTCAATATTTTTTTAATGATCTGAAACTCTGTCAATCATCCATAAATTAACGATACATGTGTGAATTATCCTGATGAAGAGTCCAGCCTACAAACTAAAGTCCCATTAACATGCACTTTTTGAAAGTTAAAATAATCATATTACTTTTGCAAGACACTGTATGCACATTGTTTGGTTTGGTTTGGTTTATTTCGGATCAAGAATGCATAAAAACCATTACAAATTTACAATTAATACAGTAGTAAAAAAAGTACACAATATGTAAATCGAAAGTAAAATGATCCAAGGATAGCCCAGTAAAGCAGCTTAAAGTTACAAACTAGAAGCCACATGATATGTAGACAACCAGACCTGGAAAGGTAAAGTGTGGTAATACAGTGGAATCCGCTTTATAGTGATCATGGTTATAGTGATCAACCCAAGGGCGAATACCTGGTTTCACAAGTGGGGGGGGGGACACAATAAAATGTGGACCGCCGACCCTCTAGGGGGGTCCGGGGGCGTGCCCCCCCGGAAGATTTTGTTTTTTACATTTTAACACATTCACTGCCAACAGTTTTTTCAATACTGTAGGTAGCTTCTGCCAAGGGTTTTTTTGAGGATTCTGGCTCATCTTTCAAGAGCCGAGGATTATTTTATGCTAGGACTTTGTGAACACAAAATATCTCAAAAGAACTAATAGAATGTGTGCTTTCTCTGTCTAAAAGAGTTAGTTTTTATCATGTTCTGTTATGTAGGCATTAGCAGTTGAATACAGCATGGTTTCAGCGTCTGAGAAGGAAAGCTGAGAAAAATGCATTTTTGTGAAATTCGATAGAACAGTCACTTTAACTATTTATTTTTGGCATCAGTGAGACATCAGACATCTAAACAATATAGTTCTGAACAGTAATTTCCTCCATAACAGCACCCCCACCCCCCTCTCCTTCAAACTCCTCCCTCCGTGGGTGTGTCTCTGGTGGTTTTGCAGCGTTTGTCACAGGCGAGTCTCTGCCTGTCTGTGCTGCCTGGCTGCTGGCGGCCGCTCGTCGGGCGAGTCTGGATGGGGCTCGTTCGTTTCTGGGTTTTCGGTTGTGAGCTCAGCTGGGGTGAAGCTGCGTGCGATTCTGGGCTTTCTGCTGGTGTTTCAAAGTGTGTTGCACCCAGAATCTATTTTTAGAATCCCCCACCGCCAGCTCCCAGCGCGAAAGCGAAAGCGTTTTCGCCAATCCATTTTCATGAGAATGGCTTCCTCACGCTGCTGTTTTTGCTCGGCTTTCTCTAGTCTGGAGAGCACTGTCGCCACTTAGTGGGTCGGTAAAATAGGTTATACACATTCAATAGCTCCCATATTTTTATAGGAGATGTAAAAGGGTTTGATCCACGTCCCACCGTCAAAAACCGTTTTTTTTTTGACGAGTTAACTCGTCGACGGCAGTCAACCGTTGGATTTTTTTTGACGAGTTAACTCGTCGACGGCAGTGAACGTGTTAAAGTAAAATGCATCAATTTGGTGCACTCTGAGGGGAAGATTAAGAGGCTGATCTATGAAGAACTACACACACCACTAAATACATGCCTTTTAGACACCACCTCCTCCAACTCATCAGAGCTCTAATATGAAAGCAGGTGACATGAACAAGCCATAGAACAATACTGATGTGAAAGCCAGAGCCATATTGAAATCACGTTGGTTGTATTATTATTATCATTATTATTATTATTAGTGTGCTTTATTTTAAATTCAACCATGTTCACTGCTTACCATGTTCACTTCCTCTCATCACTTAACCCTTTATAGAGCAGCAGGGACATGCAGAGAATGTTAGAGGGGCAGGGGCTGGCAAAAACATTTTAACGTTTTTAGCCAGATTTAGAGGAATATCTCATTTTAAATTAACATTTGGATGATACTTGTCACAGAAAAATAACTCCACAAACTGAATAATATTAGTACAAACGCTGAATAAGCAGCATTAATATTCATGTGTCATCAAGTCTGTCATGAATAAAATCAAGGGCAAATAATCAGTAGAGCTCAGTGATCTTAGTGTTAACACGTTCACTGCCAATGGCGAGTTGACTAGTCAAAAAGAATCCAACGGTTGACTGCCAATGACGAGTTGAGACGTCAAAAAAAAAAAAAAAAATTTTGACGGTGCTACGTGGATCAATGCCCCCCACGTCTCCTATAAAAATATTGGAGCTACCGAACGTGTACAACCCATTCCACCGACCCACTAAGTGGCAACAGTGCTCTCCATTCTAGAGGAAGGCAAGCAAAAAGCAGTGTGAGGAAGCCATTCTCATGAAAATGGATTGGCGAAAACGCTTTCGCGCTTGGGAGCTGGCGGTGGGGTTTTGCAAATTTGCATAATAGATTACGGGTGGAACACACTTTGAAACACGCAGCATAAATAAGACCAGAATCGCAAAAGCGTCATCAAAGCTCTCAGAACCCCAAGAAACGAGCGAGCCCACCAGACTTGGCCAGCGGCCGCCAGCAGACAGGCACAGCAGCAGCAAAGCAGTGAGCCTGGTGACGCGAGGTTACAGCAGCAACAGAAACAAGCTTGTGACACGCCCGCTGCAGCCAAGACGAACACACACGGAGGGAGGAGTTTGAAGGAGAGGGGTGTTTCCTGCTGTTATGGAGGAAATTACTGTTCAAAACTATTGTTTAGATGTCTGACGTCTTACTGATGCCAAAAATGAATGGTTAAAGTGACTGTTCTATCGAATTTCACAAAAAGCCGTTTATCTCAGAATAATATTTCAGACGCTGAAACCATGCTGTATTCAACTGCTAATGCTTACATAACTACTAACTCTACAAACTAACTCTTTTAGACAGAGAAAGCACACATTCTATTAGTTCTTTTGAGATATTGTGTGTTCACAAAATCCTAACAGAAACGAATCCTCGGCTCTTGAAAGATGAGCCAGAATCCTCAAAAAAACCCTCTGGCAGAAGCTAACTACAGTATTGAAAAACGGCTGGCAGTGAATGTGTTAAGTGAGATTTCGAAGAGATTTTTACGTGGCTATAATGGTAGGCTATAATGAGTCACGCATTCAGAAATAATATCCTCTAGGGCCACGCCATTTGATCACGTCATTGATCACTTTATGAGTAGCAGTTACACAACCAAAACCAGAGCAGAAACCAGACTGAACATCAGACAGGATATTATGAGCATTCAAAAGGTCAGTGAGCTGCTTGTTAACCAGTTTTTCTAACACTTTTGAGATACAGGGAAGTATTGAAATGGGTCTATAGCAGTTTGGGTCAGCCTGATCACCTCCTTTGAAGAGGGCACGCACTATCGCTTCCTTCCATGCTGATGGAATCTCTGCTGAATATAGTGCATCGAGTTGACACTAGATGATTTGCATGTCCTTTACAGTAGAAATGTTAAAAACACAAACAGAAAACATTGTTGAAAAAGAGGGGTTAACGTGTGTCAGTGTGTATTCAAGCAACATAACATACAGAGTGTTTGCAGCTGGAGAGGAAAGAGAAGTGACACAAAGCTTGTTAGTCCAGTCAAAGTGTACCACGAGGAAGTTGAGATGCAAATCAGTGAGCATTGGCTGGCATGTACATGTATCCCTATATTGCTGTAATGTGTAAGATCACAGATGCAACAAAGAAATAGCAGCAATAATACAGATTGAAAGAATGGTTCTCTAGCCTAGTCTGAGCAGATGCCCTCCTCTCTCACCACAAGAAGAGGGTCATCTTACCACAGAGTCATTACGCCAAAATTAGTTGCCATGCTATTTGTGAATAAAGCTTGCTTGTCAAATTTTACCCACCGGTCTCTCATGATTGAAATGTTGGTCTCGACCGAGTTTCAAGATGGAGACCAGTCACGTTACCTCATATCACAATAGCAATCAGCTCTCAACATAAGTCAAGTGTGACGTCTGTTATGACTCATCACCCCATCCTCAATAGCCAATCAGCCCCTGTCAATATGACGCCTGCTATGACGTCGCTGCTGAGCCTATGACGTGGCAGTATATATAGCCATGGTCAGCGCGTCATCAGCCTCTGCCTGGCCGTTCACCTTAGTGGTGGCTGTATATGGGCCGATCGTCTTCTCTGGAGCTGTGTTTCGCCCCACCCACCTCCCCAGTCCACCACCAACGTCTTGACTCCGGAAGAATTCCCTACGGGGGGGATTGTCTATCCTAGACTGAGCAGATGCCCTCCACTCTGACCACAAGAAGAGGGTCATCTTACCACGGAGTCATTACGCCGCCATGCCAAATAATTAGTTGCCATGCCATTTGTGAATAAAGCTTGCTTGTCAAATTTTACCCACTGGTCTCTCATGATTGAAATATATATACCGTAAATTCCGGACTATAAGACGCACCGGTCTATAAGCCGCACCTTCAAAGGTGACTATTTTTTTCTTCTATAAGCCGCACCGGACTATAAGCCGCGGGTGTTTTGATGTTTAATTACCATATGTAAGGCTTCGTGCACAGAGGGGATTGTCGGGAAATAGATGGCTGTTTGGGGAAGCTCCCATTTATTAACATTTCAACAAAACAAAAGTCAGGTCACTAATCCCCAGACAAAATCACACATTGTGGTATTTTTTGTTTTTTTTACAGTGCACACAGTGTCCGCGGTGTGGTGAAAAGAGGGCAAGAGAGGAAATTAAAACAGAAGTGGATTTATAGTTAGAAAGAGTGCTAAAGAAGAGAGAATTCCGTTTTTTATTTTTTTATTTTAGTTACTCACAGTACTATTGACCAGTCCAACTCAAAAGATATTCGGCAGTTTCACTTTGAGCTCTTGTTCCGCCGCTGTCCATCAATGGTTATGACGAGTCTCGCTGGGTACAGTACGCCAAAGCGATATCCATTGACTCGATGATGCTGTTGTATGTTGCGCGTTTCTGTTGCACCAACGCGGACGGTGAGGGGCTTCTTCCCCGCAGCCTGGAGGATGAGTTGACGGTCGGGCCAGCGGAGTAGGCAGATGAAGATGGCCCTCGGTGGCAGGCCGGGGTCTGGACGTGGCCGAGGCGCCCGGTGTGCGGGAGAAAGGAGGAGGAGGAGAAACCGCCACCTCCACAGCCAGCCACCTCACACACCCCAACTGTTTAATAGTGCCCGGCTCGCATGCCTCTCGGTCGGCTGGCCGGACAATATGCACCCCGCTGCAGCAGGCAGCAGCAGCTTCGGGAGGTTTTCTCACTGTGTTCGGGACTTCGGCTCTAACTCGGCCAGATGGCTGGACACGAGTGAAACTCTTCACGGTTGCATTATTTTCTTTAGTGAGTGAGTGGATGGACTTCTGCACGTTTTCAAACTTGTTTTCAAGCTGCTCAAAACCTCTGAGCGATGTCGGACTTAATCGATAGTGTTTCACGGAGTAAAAGTTTAGCCCAAGCGGTGTATCTCCAGCCTCCAGCAGGTGAGTCATTTCCTCATTCATGGCGTGATTGCTTCGTCTTTTTCTTTCTGCTTACCTGTGTTGTGTTATGTTATGTTATGTTATGTTGTTAAAAGAGGGCAAGAGAGGAAATTAAAACAGAAGTGGATTTATAGTTAGAAAGAGTGCTAAAAAAGAGAGATTTTTTTTTTTTTGGGGAAAAAATCCATAGATAAGACGCACCGTTATATAAGCCGCAGGGGGCAAAAAAGGCCAAAAAACGGGAAAAAAGCCGCGGCTTATAGTCCGGAATTTACGGTACACACACACATATATATACAGTATGTGTATATATACAGTATACAGTATATATATATATATATATGTAATCAATAAACAAATAATGGCTTTTCAATCATTAAAAGATCAAAGGTCAACTTGTTTTTATGTCTGTTGCAATCTGCTACAAAGGCTGAGAAATAAAGGGTTTCATCCTCAAAGTAATTCCTACTCAGCATTAATCACTCAGGTTGTCAGCCCCCCCCCCCCCCCCCCAAGAGCCCAGGGACAATGTCTGGGTCTCCCCCTGAACAACTAGGTCATTGATTCCAGTTGAAATGAAACTGTCTCAAAAAGACGTTCTGAATGAAACTGACTTGATGGCGGTGCACATGTCGAGCCCCATCTGAACACAGTTCCTGGCGTGAGTTGGGATGGGGTCTGGCAGGCCAGACACACAGTAGTAGCAGTCGCCCAGGATCTTAATGCGAAGACACTCATTCTTCTACCGGGAGGAGAGAGAGAGAGAGAGAGAGAGAGAGAGAGAGAGAGAGAGAGAGAGAGGAAAATGTGTGAGGGGAATTGGAGTTGGATTGGAGTTTTAGTTTTACAACAATTTCTCAGAGGCAGAAATAAGATTGTGATTTGTTTGCAGCAAGCACAATAATAATCTCCTTGGTTGAGTTGAACCTTAATAAGAGAGGAGTTGATTTATATGTTGAAGCCTAGCGCTCTGCATTTATATTTTTTATTTATATTTGGACCACAGCTCCTTGTTTGACATTCAGGTTTGCCGGTTAGCCAACTTGCACTCTGAAAAATGGTGGTTCTTTGGCTCCGCCCATCAAGTCAAGTCAAGTCAAGTTTATTTGTATAGCACATTTCATACACAGAGGCAATTCAAAGTGCTTCACATAAAATGGTTGACAGGAAAATAAAATAATAAAAGAAGAGAATAAAATGGACATTTAAAAGCATCACAACAAAACTTTATAAAAAGTGCATTAACTCATTGAGTGCCAATGACGACTATAGTCGTCAATTCAAATAGTAACGTTGAGTGCCAATGACGACTAAAGTCGTCAATTGCGTTTTTGGACGGTGGGACGTGGATCAAAGCCAGATGCATCTCCTGTGAAAGTATGGTGGATGTTGAATGTGTAAAAGCTATTTTACGGACCCATTAGGTGGCGACAGTGCTCTCCAGATTAGAGAAAGGTGAGGAAAAAAACAGAGAAGCAGCCGTGGGGACACGGAAACCGCATCGATATGCATGAAGCATAACGTTAGCTGTGCCTGCAGCAGCCAATCTGCTGCCACAATTGAGCCCCTCCGTCTCCGCTGCGATAGCCCCTCCACATGATTAGTTGTGGAGTTGTTATTATTCTCAGTTGGAAGCGCTGGGAGCCGGTGACAAATACACGCGGAACGCTGTGAAAAAGCTGGGTTTTCAGTGCAGAGCAAACGCAGCACAGAGCCACCAGAGACACACCCACGGAGGAGGGGTTTGCAGTCGAGGGGGGTGGGGCACGCAGGGCAGCATACAACACCGACCCAGACAGACCCAGACAGCAGGCTCGATGGACAGATTGGTTGGCAAACACAAGCTAGAATATCTGATGCCCACCAGCAGTAAATCAAGACCAGCAAGAAAGTGTAGGGTCTGCGCAGCAGGGGCCAGCGGTGCTGGTTGCAGCTAAAAAATATTATTTTGCCTAACAAAATTCCTTTGTTTTCGCTCTTTTATTGAAGGAAATTATTTTTGAGGTGTCACTACATCAGAAAATATTAGCTTCAGAGTCAGTGATGTGCTTGAAATGTTTCATTTCACAAAAGGCTGATTATCTCAGCTTCTAGTCTGAAACGTCTGTTTTTGCTGAAATCAACCTATCTTCTCCGGCTGATGACTAAAGAACGGAAAATGATATCAATAAACTTTGTTTTGCTGATGATACAATAGACTCTCATCGTTCTTTGGGCGTGTTCGGTGTTTACATAGTAATATCAGGTAAAAAGAGAGATTTATACGCACATCACGGGAAGGTGCAATAAGGCTGGAGCAAAAAACGCTGCATAAATGAAAGAAGGTAGAGCCTGCACACTTACTCACAATGCCAAAAAAGTTTAATTCAAAAAAAAAACGTTTTCGATCCACACTGGATCTTCGTCAGGTCAGCAATGATTGGTGGATGAAGAATGCCCATATATATAGTACACCACAAGCGCAGTCATAGGCTGATGGGCTCTATGCTGATAGGTGGGGGTGACACAATCACCACCTCACAGGGTGGAGCACATCCACACATAATTGATACAATTAACCATGTAAAAAAGCCCAAGGAAATAGATAATAAAGTGAAACAAAGTGGGCTTAAAAGGGAGAACAATATACAAACAACAATATAGGACTATAATGCAAAAAACACCAATTAAAATCTACATTACGCCATGATACATAATATAAAGGTAGCAATGGAAGTTTTGAATAGAACAAGGCCAGGTCGAAACCTGGCATAGGGCCGTTGTACCAATTTCGGTACCACGGTAAAAAAAACAGACTGATATTTCTTGAACATATTCTCCTTTATTAAAGTATGCAACCATTTTCAATGAACAAATGGCATGTAGCCTTCAACTTTAAAACAAAACAATGTGCTTCTGCTTACTTCTTCTTACATTCAACTCTGTATGGCAGTGAGTACAGACAGTGCAACACCAGTGGCATGTAGCCCTCAAGTATTTAATTTGATTATTATATTAAATATTATAATTTAATTTATTTCACAGAATTGCTGGAATCCTTTTTTTTCAACGGTGTATATTGGTATTTGATCGATGCATAGGAATTCTGCCAATGCCCTATCACACTTTCTTGCTTCATGCGAGTCATATTTCCTCTGCTTTTCAAAAACATCAGGAATTGTCTGCTGGGTGGTCTTTTGGGCTCCGCGACTTGTGCCTTCCTCTTCATCTTCATCTCTCGCATACTGTTAAATGGAAAGTAACGTCAGTGAGATTTACTAAAATAAAGAGATGATAAAGACAACTGCACATACACACATGTAGAGTGCAAGCAATTTTATGTAGCTAGTTTTAATTCACGGACATGTTTCACCCGAAAGAAGCTTGTATTTATTTTGATGCCATGTTGAACTATGGCTAAGTCCGGCTATTAGCCGTGTCCCATAATGTTTCCATTACAAACATTGCATGCACACGTGTTACACTATGCTAGCTAACGCTGTACCAGGTATTAGCCGGGTCTCATAATGATTCCATTACAAAAGACGTTAACGTGAGCGCAAACGTTTTTTGGTTACACAATTACACAATGCATTGCCAGCTATCTCAAAAACGAATGTGACAGGATAAGGTCTGTTTGATATGTTGTTAAACGTGTTATTTTACACCGTTTGAAAGAAGTAACCCACCTTGAATTATTTGAACAGGTCTGGGTGCCTGTCTTTCAGCTGCTTGGCGAGATTGGATGTGCTACCCAGTTTGGTTTGGAACTCCCTTTCACACTTTTTGCAGATGGGACTTTGGGGACTGATATTTCCAAATGCGACTCTTTGCATTCTTCTTCTCAACAAGTTGAGTTGTTGGAATAGGACAGGAGCAGCCGCAACCGAATGCTGTCACATTCACAGCTGCTTTACATTAGGACAAAAAAGACGATACATGTCAACTCCTCAAAAATCGAATCAATAAATTCCTAGTCGGATCGAGAGAGGCACCAGACGGTGAAATGTCCGACGACGGCTCTTGTGGAACTCTCTGAACGAGCTAGCCACAATATTAGCCAGAGGTGCATTACCGCCACCTACCGGACTGGAAAGCGGAAAGACATTACATTGCCTGAATCCGTGCTAAAATGGTCTGGGCGACAGAGTGGAATGTAAGGGCCCTGCCGTGCATTCTGCACAACGGCCCCAAAAATAGAATAATATGGAAAAGGTTTAATTTTATACATGTTTTAAAAGGGGGGGGGTAAATATATTATACGTATCTAGATGGTTCAAGGCCCAATAAATAAATAAATAAATAAACCGAACACTAGAGAAGACATTAGGAAACAATCATAGGGGCAATAATAAAACCTCCTATACATAGGCACATTTACAACTGTTTCAAGTTTTATTAAAGGAAGTGTTTTATATCGTACTCTTGGTTCAGACCTCTAGGTGCGAGAGTCTGAAGGTTAAAGATATGAAAACTCTCTCTTCTAAGTAGGAGGGTGTTTTGGTCACCTCCTCGTCTTGGAGTTGGTACATGCTCAATGCCTATATATTTCAGGGAGGACACTGGGTGCTTTGCCTCCCTAAAATGGACTGCCACCGGGTTCCGTGGATCCTGGGTTCGGATGCAGCTCCTGTGCTCTGCAATCCTAGTTTTAAGGGCTCTTTGTGTTTTACCCACATATGCCAGGCCACATGGACATTTAATTAAATAGACAACATTTTTTGTTGAACAGGTTATCATGCCCTTTATTTTCATCGTTTTATCTGTTGTCGGGTGAGTGTATGTGGTGCATTTATATGTGAAATTGCACTGTGTGCAAGAACCACATCGGTAGTTGCCAGGTGGCAGATCAAGAAAGGTGGTGTTTTTTGTTGGAATGAGGTCAGATTTGACCAGCATTTGCCTCAAATTAGGAGGACGTTTATACACTACCTTGGGAGCAAAATTGAATTCATTTTTGAGCGATGGATCCGAACTTAAAATGTGCCAGTGTTTCCTAATAGTTCTCTCAAAGTCTTTCCCCAGAGCTGAATAATTAAGGAAGCATCTAGGGGTGTTAGTGGGTGGAAGTTTATCCTTCTTAACTCATTGAGTGCCAGCCACTTTTGGAGAACGGACGCTCCCTGTGCCAGAGTTTCAGAGCTTTTTTCAGTGATTTCTCGAGGCCCACAGAATATTGTGTGATATTACTATGTAAACAATGAACACGCAAAAAGAACGATGAGACTCTTTTCTATCATCAGCAAAAACAGGTTTATTGATATCATTTTCCGTTCTTTAGTTATCAGTCGGAGAAGATAGCTTGATTTAACAAAAAAGAGCCTTTTTTTTCTAGAAGCTGAGATATTGGCCCTTTTGTGAAATTAAACATTTCAAACACATCACTGACTCTGAAGCTAATGTCCTGCTGCCTAAGTCTGTCTGGGTGTTGTGTGTTGTGTGCTGCTCTGCGTGCCCCCCCCCCCCCTCCCACTCCTCAACTGCACACTCCTCCTTATGGGAGGTGGCTCTCTGCTGAGTTTGCTCTGCACTGTGAGGTGCGCGACCGTCTATGTGCGCGACATCCAGCTTTTTTACAGCTTCCGCGTGTGTTTGTCACCGGCTCCTATGCTTCCAGTTGAGAATAATAACAAATCCACGGCTGATCATGCGAATTGGCTGTTGCAGCGGACATGCAGGAGCTCAATTGTGGGAGCAGATTGGCTGCTGCTGCTGTAGGCACATCTAACGTTAAAACGCTTCATGCATATCGATGCATACGGATGCGATGCGATTTCCGTTTCCCCAAAGACTTATTCTCTGTTTTTCTCTGCCTTTCTGTTAACCTGGAGAGCACTGTCGCCACCTAAGGGTTCTGTAAAATAGGTTATAGACCTCCAATAGCTATAATAGTTGTACAGGAGATGCGGAAGGCTTTGATCGACGTCCCACCGTCAAAAAACACATTGGACGTCGAAAGACGTCCGTGGCACTCTACGTCACTATTTAATTGGACGTCGAAAGACGTCCATGGCACTCAATGAGTTAATAAGACTTTGTTCTTGTGTGACAGTTTTAAACCTATTACGGGCAGAGTTAACCCAGCTGTCATTGTAGCCTCTGTGCTTAAATCTATACTCCAAAACATCTGCTTGTTTTTCATAGTAATAATAATAATAATAATAATAATGATTGGATTTATATAGCGCTTTTCTAGACACCCAAAGCGCTTCACAGGAATCATTATTCATTCACACCATTCGTACCAGTGGTGGTAAGCTACGGGTGATGTAGCCACAGCTGCCCTGGGGAAGACTGACGGAAGCGTGGCAGCCATTTCGCGCCTACGGCCCCTCCGACCACCACCAACATTCATAGATATTCATACCCATTCATACGAGGCAATGAGGGTTAAGTGTCTTGCCCAAGGACACAACGACAACAGCTGGGAGGGAGCGGGATTCGAACCGCCAACCCAGTCAGTGGGTTTGGTGCATATTCTTTTTATCCTACTGAATTGGCTAATGGGAAGACTTTTTTTCTGGTGTAGTGGGTGGAACGATTGACCATGTAGGAAAGAACATTTATCAGTTTCCTTTCTATACAGGTCCATAACTAACACATCACCTTCCCGTAAAACCAAGATATCCAAAAAGCTGATTTTTTGTGTATCATGCTCAATGGTGAATTTCAAATGTTCATGACATTGGTTAAGGAACTCATAAAACTCCATCAAACTCTCGATAGAACCATCATAGATCATAAAAACATCATCAACATACCTTTTCCATAATTGAATATTATTGAGAAATGGATTATTAGGGGAAAAGACAAAGTTATTTTCGAAACAGGCAACATACAGGGAACTGAAATTAGGGGACATTTTGCTGCCCATGGCTGTCCCCTTACATTGCCTGTATAAAGAAGACACTTTTTCAAACATAAAAACATTTTTGGACAACACCAATTCTGCCAATTTGCCTAGACACTGAGTACTGGGTATAGTTCCAAGTGGTCTTGTGTCTAGGAAGTGGGTCAAAGCATTTAAGCCGCCCTGGTGGTCAACGTAAACACTTTACACTCAATCTAACTTAACCCCCCCAACCCATGGACATACCTAAGTGTTACTCACTAATTGTTTCAATAAAATATGTAAGATAAATACTGTAGATTGTTTGTTTCCACCAGTTTGATGGTAACTCATTCTTACAACTACAAAAGTGTACAGTATGTAAAAAAGAAATGGGATAGCAGCCATATTGGTAGCCTATTTACTATGCAAATTAGAGTGCTATAGATAGATTCAATCATAAATCTGAGTATTACAATGTGTTTCTAAAACTCAAAAACCATAAAATGGACACCGAGTTTACTAAAAGCATCAACAGTTATGGTAAAACTCATATTCAGGTAGCCGCCATCTTGGAAATATGCAGATTAGGGGTCCACACACATCTTCATTAGTAAAGATAAGCATTCCAACACCTTTCTAATGGTCAAAAAACATAAGATAGACACCAAGTCTGTATTTCTAGCTCATCTCTTTCAAAAGTTATAGCCAAAATCTTTTTCGGACAGTGGTCATATTGGATTTGGCCGCCATGGTGACCCCGGGGGTCACCAGCTCGGGCACTCTGGCTCAATTGTTAGAGCATGCCCTGGGCTAATTCTGGGCAAAATCTGGTGCTTTTAGACTTGATTTGCATGAACTTAGCCTCAAATGTCCCTAAAAGTCCCGCAACTATTATGTCTTTCATGGTGTTATAAATCGAGTGATAACACACATTTAGCTACCATTGGTGCAATGCTCTCACATATTTTCTAACTCTAGAGATGTACTGTATACCTTGCCAAAAATCAATATGAGCATTATTCCCAACCCTTCTGGCCCATGGACTAATATGTAGATAGATTTCTTTTGCAAGATTTTGAGAGTAAATTAGACACTTTTTTCAAATGTTTTTGAGTTTTACTATACCAAACCTGTTAAAATCATTAAAACAACCCTCTCAATCAATTCCTCATGCAGAAATCATACAGAAAAGTGGTGTCATTTGTCTCTGTATGACGTCTAGTTCAAAAGTTATGACCCTTATCCATTTTCATCAGACATCGCAATATGCCCGCAAAGATGACCGCCAAACGGACCCATGGGACACTATTTCAACGGGGTAACAACAAAATTTGTTTATTAGACACCTTGAGGAGTACAAAAATCTACTGTATGTTAGAAAAATATATCTTTCGGGTGCGCGGGGACCCCCCGTTCCTACTAGACTATAAGGTCTTCAGGCAATTTGTTCCAGCTAGCAGAAGCATAGTGGGTAAATGTAGCCTTCCCATGATTTGATTTGATCCTAGGGACAGTTAATAAGCTGGACCCTGCTGACCTAAGAGTTCTAGACGGTTCGTAGAGTGGGAGCAATTCAGCTATGTATTTAGGGCCTAGGCCATTAAGTGATTTATACACTAATAACAGTATTTTAAAATCTATTCTATGACACACTGGCAACCAGTGTAAGGACTTAAGAACTGGAGTGATATGATCAGCTGTCTTAGTCTTCGTTAGAACTCTAGCGGCAGCATTCTGAATGAGCTGAAGTTACCTACCGTAAGTTCTTTTTTGGAGAGACCAGAGAAAAGGCTATTGCAGTAGTCTAACCTACTGTAGATGAAGGCGTGAATTAGTTTTTCTAGATCCTGTCTGGACATGTAGCCCCTAATTCTTGCTATATTTTTAAGATGATAAAAAGCTGATTTTCTGATTGACTTAATGTGGGAGTTAAAGTTGAGATCGGAATCAATAATAACGCCAAGATTTTTGACTTGATCCTTAGGCTTCAGGGATCGAGACTCAAGGCGTGCAGTGATTTTAAGCCATTGTTCTTTGGGACCAAAGACGATCACCTCTGTTTTGTCTTTGTTTAGCTGTAGGAAATTCTGGCACATCCAGTTATTTATTTGATCAATGCACTGGCACAATGATTCTATGGGAGCATAGTCAGCTGAGGAAAGAGTTATATACAACTGAGTGTCGTCTGCGTAGTTATGATAGGCTACTTTGTTTTTTTTGCATAATTAGGCCTAGAGGGAGCATATAAAGGTTGAAGAGAACGGGCCCCATAATGGATCCTTGAGGCACCCCACAAGTCATCCTAGTTAGGTCAGATGTGTAATTGCCAATGGAGACAAAGTACTTCCTGTCTTGAAGATAGGACCTGAACCACTGGAGGACCGTACCCGATAGCCCAACCCAGTTTTCCAGTCTGTCCAATAAAATTGAGTGGTCAACAGTGTCAAATACAGTGCTAAGATCCAGTAGCACTAGAATCGAATTTTTGCCTGAGTCTGTTCATTCAAATGTCATTTATGACTTTAGTAAGCGTGGTTTCTGTGCTGTGATGGGGGCGAAAGCCTGATTGGAGTTTATCTAGGAGATCATTTGAGGTTAGGAATCTATTGAGTTGTAGGTAAACAACCTTTTCAATTATTTTGGCTATAAAGGGGAGATTAGATAGTGGTCTGTAGTTACTGATTACCGATGCATCAAGGCTACGCTTTTTTAGTAGGGGTTTAATAACTGCAGTTATTAAACCCCTTGAGGTTAACTCAAGCAATCAGATTTGGCTATATGCACCGCTGTACAACTCTCTTCATGAATAAGTTTGAAATTGAGTTTAACACAAGCCCTGCCATCGGTTTGTCCAAAGAAATGTTTGTTTTGAACTATAGCGATGAACTTTGAACTTAACACACCAACTGGCCATCAAAGATCAAAGGTAGTGCTGGATTGAAGGAACACATGAGATTAGCCTACAGTTCACTGTGATTGTAGTACCTTATGATTGTCACATGTAATCATGTCACATGATTACATGTGACAAATCAAACTTGATTGATTCTCACCTTGGCGATGTCATCGAACCTGCCAAACAGCTTGTTGAGCACAACCACAAGCTCCTCTGGTGAGCAGGTACTTGCAAGCTTGGTGAAGCCCACAATGTCTGCATACAGGATACTACACACACACACACACACACACACACACACACACACACACACACACACACACACACACACACACACACACTTTAGGAATGTGTTATAGTAACATAGGATTGATTCAGTGCTTATGAGCCAGAAAAGTATAACTGGCATTTTGGTCAAAAATTAGCGGGTGATCATTATAACCGATTTTTTTCTTTATTCCTCATGCAGATTACCATCTAATTGACATTTGTATATGTATTACATGAATACAGTACATATAAAGTAAAGGAATGTTATTGACTTTAAAAATGCATACAGTAAGTTAGGCCTCCAGCTGTTTCAAACACAGCAGTCTCGCGTAGAGAGACACCACCATCTCTCCACAGATAGATGTCGCGATCTCTCCATATACAGACAGACATGCACCGAGTATCACTGCTGTATCTTGTTGGCTCATTTTTGGCAGTTTGTAAGTAAAAAATAATAAAATTACTGTAGTTTTAAACATTTTTTCCATTGTTCTCATGTGGGACAAGACCCAAAATTATCACTGTAAGCGGAGTATTGATCACTATAAGCAAATTATTTAAACAGCATGTGTATAGGAATGATTCAGGACCAAGCTGTTTGATCAATATAAACGGTTGATCACTATAACCATGATCACTATAAGCGGATTCCACTGTGTGTGTGTGTATGTATATATATATATATATATATATAGTATATATATATATATCAGAGGAGGTTTTTCCAGTGAAGCATAGGAGGATGGTCCTCCTCTATTAGATTGGGGATTTTATATAAAAAAAAATATATATTAAAAAAATATATTTTTTATTTTTATTTTTATATTTTTCATTTTTCATATTTTTTTTTATAATAAAATATCAATCAAATGTGTTTTTTCTTATGTGCAGACGCTCATTTTTTCATTCATTATATAGCTCCATGCAGACGAGTCACTCTGGCCCTGGTCCCAGCATGGGGGAGGGGATTAAAAAAACACCCCCCCTGTGGGCTTGATTTATTTGGTAATTTATCTAATGAAAAAATAAGATTGGTTGAAAAAGACTTGCAATTCACAGAAAACAGTGAGAGTGATGTGTTTTCCAACGAATCAGATTGAGGAGGAGGGGAGCTCTCCCTTAGCCCGTGAAACCAGGTGAAACCCTAATTGGTTGTTGTTTGATAGATAGATTGCTTGACATTGATTGACATTCTGTATTGTCCAATGCTGATGAATACGTCTGAAAATCGGCAACGTTGTTCCACTGCCTGGTCTGTGGTCTCTCACGCTGAATCAAGGAGGTGAAATCCACTGCTTGACCTGACAGGAAGGATTTACTGAGACAGTAGCAGCATATCATATTTCCCTCTTATTTTTATTTACTTTTTTATCAATCAGTAAGTGTTCACAAGCCAGACAGTCGTTGATATTGGATTACCACCAAAACGAGTTTCGAGTTGCGGGGTATGGAGGACCAGGAGAGTCTTACGCTAATGAATAGAGTGTCCCCTTAATAATTATCCAATCGTACAATTAAAAAGAGTAATTTCAAAAACAATTCACAAATGACGTATTAATACGTCATTAAAAAGTCGTGTTTGGAAAAGGAACTTCAAAAACATCCATTAAACAGTGTATTTCAAAATGGAATTACGAATACATCATTTAAAACATCATTTAATACATTGTTTCCTTATTCCTATTCGAAATAACCATTTGGAATTGTATTTGAAGTCACTATATTAAATGCCCGATTCGAAATAACGATTGGAAATGCCATTTACCCATTGCATGACACTTTTGGCCTTAGCCTAGAAAAACTGTGTAAAACAATGAAAATTAGACATGTACTTTAATTTTAAATTTGACATACCTTGTAGGCCCTGGAGAGTCTTAAGCTAATGAATAGAGTGTTCCTTTAATAATTATCTAATCGTACAATTAAAAAGAGTAATTTCAAAAAGAATTCACAAATGACGTATTAATACATCATTAAAAAGTCGTATTTGGAAAAGGAACTTCAAAAACATCCATTAAACAGTGTATTTCAAAATGGAATTACGAATACATCATTTAAAACATCATTTAAACAGTGTATTTCAAAATGGAATTACAAATACATCATTTAAAACATCATTTAATACATAATTTCCTTATTCCTATTCGAAATAACCATTTGGAATTGTATTTGAAGTCACTATTTCAAAACCAATTCAAAAAACCGATTGGAAAACCATTTCGTTTTAACATGACACTTTTTTGCTCTTTGTCCCCAGCCAAACAGTGTCAATCGTGAATCCATGGTCCTAATGCAAATGAGCCATGTAACAGGCTCTCTGATTGGCTAGAGAGCTTTGAGGCGCGAAAGAGCCTGGCTCAGTTAAGCTCTCTAGCCAATCAGAGAGCCTGTTACATGGCTCATTTGCATTAGGGGGCTCAATTCACGATTGACACTGTTTGGCTGGGGACAAAGAGCAAAAAAGTGTCATGTTAAAACGAAATGGTTTTCCAAACGGTTTTTTGAATTGGTTTTGAAATAGTGACTTCAAATACAATTCCAAATGCTTATTTCGAATAGGAATAAGGAAATGATGTATTAAATGATGTTTTAAATGATGTATTCGTAATTCCATTTTGAAATACACTGTTTAAATGATGTTTTAAATGATGTATTCGTAATTCCATTTTGAAATACACTGTTTAATGGATGTTTTTGAAGTTCCTTTTCCAAATACGACTTTTTAATGATGTATTAATACGTAATTTGTGAATTCTTTTTGAAATTACTCTTTTTAATTGTACGATTAGATAATTATTAAAGGAACACTCTATTCATTAGCTTAAGACTCTCCAGGGCCTACAAGGTATGTCAAATTTAAAATTAAAGTACATGTCTAATTTGCATTGTTTTACACAGTTTTTCTAGGCTAAGGCCAAAAGTGTCATGCAATGGGTAAATGGCATTTCCAATCGTTATTTCGAATCGGGGATTTAATATAGTGACTTCAAATACAATTCCAAATGGTTATTTCGAATAGGAATAAGGAAACAATGTATTAAATGATGTTTTAAATGATGTATTTGTAATTCCATTTTGAAATACACTGTTTAATGGATGTTTTTGAAGTTCCTTTTCCAAATACAACTTTTTAATGACGTATTAATACGTCATTTGTGAATTGTTTTTGAAATTACTCTTTTTAATTGTACGATTGGATAATTATTAAGGGGACACTCTATTCATTAGCGTAAGACTCTCCTGGTCCTCCATAGCGGGGAGACGAGCTGCGCGATACGGGCTTTTTGCAATGTAAGAAAACTGGAATATTTGCAACGTCTCGACTGCAGCGTTTCCCCTACAGACAGCACGGATATTCAAGTAAGTCAATTGATTTCAAGTTATCCGAACCTTCTATTAAATTCGGCGTGGAAATGGTTCACCGAGCAGCGCTATTTTTGTCGTATTGAAGTTTCATCCTGTAATTTCTTATACTAAAACCCGCGAACTTTAAATTCACACATTTTTTAACTGAATTTGGCCTGTAAATCGATAGCTGACAGCGGGCTCAATTTTAAAGCTTGAGTGGTGATCTTTATATCATATGAAAGTAGAAGAAATAAGGAATCGATTGGGATGAAGCATGTCAACCTAGGATGTCGGGAAGGGGGGATAATAACGCTCCAAAGTTGATAACTAAATGAGTAGTGCAGCACTGTTCACAGGAAGACACACTCTCGTTCCAGATGCAATTACCGGTAAGTGTAATTTAACGCTATTTGACAACAGTTTCGGCCATAGACTTTGTCAAGTATCATACAAACAGTGCAAGACAGCCATTATAAAGACAGGTTAGCTGATTGAATGGACAACACCTGTCTTGTGAAAGCACACCTGAGTGTGAGACATCATAGGATGAATCAAAACATTGATGTCACAGGTAGGCTGTATACCATAATATATCATGAATCTATGTGAATAGATTTATATAAATAGTAATCACAGCCTAATGCATAGAGATAAATCCTGAAACCTTCTCGCAACAGTTCTAGCCTAAGCCAGTGGTTTTCAAAGTGGGGTCCCCAGCAAAAAGGGGGGATAATCTATTTTCACTATAATTCCATGCCATCCATAAGTAACACAATCTAAGATAGTGTAGAAGTGAGTAACTAGGCTAATTATAACCATAACAGCACAAATAATTGACACAAATCTCGAAATAAATATACAGTATTTACTCTGAGAAATGAAATAATGAGAAAAGGAACAATTATTGATGGTTAAAACTGAATAATGACATCACAACAGTCTAATCCTAATGCTAATTTAAAATGAGATTTGGGTGTTTTGGGCAAAAACTGCTTGTGGGTGAGAGTATCAGCAGCAGAGCACACGTCATATTTTCCCTGGGACCGCCTCAGGTGCCAGGTGCTGTTCCGTCCTGTAGTCCTCTCACTGGGTGCTAATGCAATGCTCCTCACTGGGTGGAAAGCTAAGAGGCTTGACAGCATGGGAAACATGGCAAATACACACACACA
The DNA here is from genome assembly GCF_964638095.1 of Poromitra crassiceps. NCBI lineage: Eukaryota > Metazoa > Chordata > Actinopteri > Beryciformes > Melamphaidae > Poromitra > Poromitra crassiceps. The sequence goes on along the minus strand of NC_139634.1, from coordinate 45,536,426 downwards.
CATGCGCGCGCGCACACGTGAAAAAAAAGCCCAAATTTTTTTCACGTCCTCTCCCGTATATAACACTGTTATTGTCACCTGACGTCCTCTCCCGTATATAACAGTGTTATTGTCACCTGACGTCCTCTCCCGTATATAACAGTGTTATTGTCACCTGACGTCCTCTCCCGTATATAACAGTGTTATTGTCACCTAACGTCCTCTCCCGTATATAACACTGTTATTGTCACCTGACGTCCTCTCCCATATATAACAGTGTTATTGTCACCTGACATCCTCTCCCGTATATAACAGTGTTATTGTCACCTGACATCCTCTCCCATATATAACACTGTTATTGTCACCTGACGTCCTCTCCCGTATATAACAGTGTTATTGTCACCTGACGTCCTCTCCCGTATATAACAGTGTTATTGTCACCTGACGTCCTCTCCCGTATATAACAGTGTTATTGTCACCTGACGTCCTCTCCCGTATATAACAGTGTTATTGTCACCTGACGTCCTCTCCCGTATATAACAGTGTTATTGTCACCTGACGTCCTCTCCCGTATATAACAGTGTTATTGTCACCTAACGTCCTCTCCCATATATAACAGTGTTATTGTCACCTGACGTCCTCTCCCGTATATAACACTGTTATTGTGACCTGACGTTTTCTCCCGTATATAACACTGTTATTGTCACCTGACGTCCTCTCCCGTATATAACAGTGTTATTGTCACCTGACGTCCTCTCCCGTATATAACAGTGTTATTGTCACCTGACATCCTCTCCCGTATATAACAGTGTTATTGTCACCTGACGTCCTCTCCCGTATATAACACTGTTATTGTCACCTGACGTCTTCTCCCGTATATAACAGTTATTGTCACCTGACATCCTCTCCCGTATATAACAGTGTTATTGTCACCTGACATCCTCTCCCGTATATAACACTGTTATTGTCACCTGACATCCTCTCCCGTATATAACACTGTTATTGTCACCTGACATCCTCTCCCGTATATAACACTGTTATTGTCACCTGACATCCTCGCCCATATATAACACTGTTATTGTCACCTGACGTCTTCTCCCGTATATAACACTGTTACTGTCACCTGACATCCTCTCCCGTATATAACACTGTTATTGTCACCTGACATCCTCTCCCGTATATAACACTGTTATTGTCACCTGACATCCTCTCCCGTATATAACACTGTTATTGTCACCTGACATCCTCGCCCATATATAACACTGTTATTGTCACCTGACGTCTTCTCCCGTATATAACACTGTTATTGTCACCTGACATCCTCTCCCGTATATAACACTGTTATTGTCACCTGACATCCTCTCCCGTATATAACACTGTTATTGTCACCTGACATCCTCTCCCGTATATAACACTGTTATTGTCACCTGACATCCTCTCCCGTATATAACACTGTTATTGTCACCTGACGTCCTCTCCCGTATATAACACTGTTATTGTCACCTGACATCCTCTCCCGTATATAACAGTGTTATTGTCACCTGACGTCCTCGCCCATATATAACAGTTATTGTCACCTGATGTCCTCTCCCGTATATAACAGTATTATTGTCACCTGACATCCCCTCCCATGTATAACACTGTTATTGTCACCTGATGTCTTCTCCCGTATATAACACTGTTATTGTCACCTGACATCCTCTCCCGTATATAACAGTGTTATTGTCACCTGACGTCCTCGCCCATATATAACACTGTTATTGTCACCTGATGTCCTCTCCCATATATAACACTGTTATTGTCACCTGATGTCCTCTCCCATGTATAACACTGTTATTGTCACCTGACGTCCTTGTGCTGCCGTATGTAGAGGCTGTGGAAGTTGTGTCCACTCCCGTCCTGGCACTTAGGCTCTGACAGCCTCTTCACCACCTCCGTCTTCAGCTCCACCGCGATGTACCGTGGCAACACCGACAGGAGGAGTTGCTCCTGTCGCCATGGGAACAGATACGACAGCGTGTATGTGTGAGCTGGGAAAGGGGGGGTTGGGGGGGGGGGGTTAGGGGGTGGGGTTGGGTCAGTGGATTGCTGACCTGCCGAGGGGACACATCTATTTTCACAAAGGTTGTAAAGAAGAACGCGGTTTATTCATTGGATCACGTTTCATCTATTTGTTGACTTACTGTGAATGGTGTCCGCTTTGATTTGCCTATTTCTATTGCTGCCAGGCTGCAGGCGAGTGAATGATTAATCTATTGACCTAATAGCCAGCAGAGCATACAGTAACCAAAGCCCCAGGCTGCGCACATGGAGAGCCCTTGACTTAATTAGACATAATTGTACATAAGAGTTCAAATGTAGTGTGGATTAAATTACATCCATCCATCCATCCAATCCAATCCATCCAATTATCAACCCACTTATAATCTGGGTAATAGAAGCACATGGTCAGTCACCTTCTCTCTGTGTACCTCATGGAGAAAAATCCTCCCATTCTCTGCCTGCAGAAACTCCGCCCCCCCACCAGCTGCAAGTCATTAAGGCCTGTTAAGGCTCTCCATGAAATTCTCCATGGATGTGTGTGTACTTAAAAAAATAAACAATAGAGAGCCCAAATGGAATGCCACTTCCTGCTTCAGCACTGTACCAGACATTTTCATCCGCCATTTATTTTCCCATAGACATTTAGTATAATGCTTATAAAAAGAGTTTTACTGGTTCAAACCAAATGGTACAGATATATTTAGAAACAGGAGACATCGCATAACATTTCACTCGAACCAAAACATTAAAAACATTTGGGTTTGAAGAAAAAAAAGCAATGTTTTTTTAAGTTTTGGTGAAATGTGAAATGTTCTATGGTCTCTCCCGATTATAGCGTTCGCTGAACCAGTAAAACTCTTTTTATAAGCATTTGACTAAATGTCTATGGCGGATGAAAATCTCTGGTACAGTGCTGAAGCAGGAAGTGACGTTCACTTTGCCTCTCTATAACAGCCGCCCTCGGAGCAGATTCCACGTCTTGAGCAGAACTTCTGCAGCATTTTGCCAGAGGAGGAAATGGGAGCTCTCGGTGAGGAAAACAGAGAGAGAAAGTAAACACTGCCCATGTGCTTATATTACCAATATTATAATGATAAAAAAGTGGGTTGATAATCAGTAAAGCCCTCCTTTGTCCGTGTGACAATAAACATCTTGTATCTTGTATCTTTAAGTAAGGATTTCGTTTTAAAACCTTTCTTGGAACAAGTCTAAACAAGTCTCACACTTGTTCTCCGAGCTTGTTTCAAGCGCTATAGTTGACAGCTGAAGTGCGTGTTTTTTAACCTGTTGGTATTTCTTGATCTCCTTCTGGGAGCGTATGGTGCTGAATTTTTCTTTCTTCTTGTTGGAAATCCGGAGAGCGTGCTCAGTCATCCACAGGTGGAAAATCCCAACACAGTTCACGCACAAAAACAGCACGGCATTGGCCACCAGCTGAAGAGGAGTAAGTGAGAGAGGAAAGTAACACAGATTATTTGCATTCGAGTGGAGCTGCAACACACTGTCACAGCATCCTATTGTGTGGGCTGACCTAACGTGCAAACCCCACATTTGAATACGGACACTATATTTTGACACAAGCTGTGTGTGCTCCTCTCTTAAACATGCAGCTTATTTGCAAGACTTTGCCTACAGCATTTCCGTTTGAAGTTAATGATGCAGCAAAAACTAATTGTGCACTGGCGTAAGCAAACTTAGCTGTGCTAAATTATGGCAGGGACATTGTTTTTTATAAAACAGCAATGAGTTGAGAAGAGTGAAAAATTGGGCAGTCACAATATAAACAATTCAAAGTTCACGCATGAACTCAGTAGATGAGCTCAATTTCTGCCCTAAAGATGAGCTGAACCTAGTCTCGGCTCCCAGACGTTTGGTGAGCTGCACCACCAAACGTCTGGGAATTTCACTGTCAGAAACTGTCTGTCCGAGCCCGGCGAGAACGGCCGGCAGCAGACACGCCTACATTTATTATTAGAATTTTATTTGGTAGCGGCAATGCCATTTATCATAGTCCTAACACAGAGCATGAAGCTGATATGCTCCAAACAAAATTTATAGCTGTTGTTTATTTTACAATAATGTTTCCTACCCGGAAGTGGTCCGCTTGCTACTGTGAGTCATCAGCAGGCTCTGTAACGTTAGCCTCGGGAGTCGGGCTTATCGCTGGGGGAAAGACCTCTAGCCGCCGGGGCCGGATGAAACACGTCCTATTAACTCATTCTCTGCCAAAGACGTACCCGGACGTACTTTTAACAATGGCGTTCTGTGCCAAAGACGTACTCGGACGTACTTTCATGTTTTGGCTGTTTACATTACATCAGACACTTTCCCAGCCTGTGACATTGTTTCAAGTCAAACTGATAAAAGGAACCCGCTAGTTTAGTATTTATGGGTGGAGCCTGTGGTCGAAACAGAGTCCGATCCAGAGTTCTCGGCTGGCGACGATGGCGAGGAAGACGCCAGCGTTTTTGTTATTGCTCCACGACGGAGCGCCATGGCGACGAAGGCTCCCCTTCACAGCGTTCTGGTCTGACACAGATGAATCGGAGGAGGAGAAATGAGTGCCACTTGGAGAGAGCGATGACGATGGTAAAAAGTAGCCTATTTTTTGTATCGCATTTGAGATGAAATGATCACACACACAACATTCGAGTATAATTGTCACGCATTGTTTATAACTTATGCCGCCGGCATGACTCGCTTCACGTTTCCTCTTGCCAGCTCTCCCTCTCAAGGGAGAGCTCCCTTCACACTCAAGGGAGGGGGAATCACATGGATACGTCAAACGCGTCAAACCGCGTCACACACCCGTCCCCAGCAACCAAGGCGAAACATGTGTCACATAAACATTTCAAAGTTTACAGCACTAACGTAGCTATTGTGTGATCTTCTGTGCTAACGTTAGTTATGAGAGGTAACGTGACAGCAGGTAACGTTACAGCACTCGTTATTCCTGTGTGTGTGTGTGTGTGTGTGTGTGTGTGTGTGTGTGTGTGTGTGTGTGTGTGTGTGTGTGTGTGTGTGTGTGAGAGAGAGAGAGAGAGTGTGTGAGTGTGACCACATAAGGGTTCGTTCCATTTGTTTATGCTTTTATCAAGCTAAGCTAAAAATCCACATGGCAACTGTAAAATACATTCTCTTATTTTTTATTTATTTATTTGGGAAAACAAATACTGTATATGTCTGATGTGTCACTGAGGCAAAAAATAAAAGGCTCAAAAGAGAGTTCTGCTTGAAACGGTGTCCTTCACTAAAAACCTCTTTTTCTCATATTTCTGTCCAAAGGAGGGCATTTTTTAGTGAAAACAAGCTAACTTCCACTGCTTGTAACTAAACAAGGAAACATGGGAGAGTTTCAGTTTTTTACAAGGGGTAAGAAGAGAGTCTCTGCTTTATTGTGAGATATGTTGTGTAATTTTATTCCTAGCACAGAATATTCTGTGGGTCCTGGAAGATCAGGAAATATGCTAAAAATCCTGGCACTGGGAGCACACAGACCGAAATGACCCTGGCAGAGAATGAGTTAACAGGTTATGTTTGTTTCTAAGTCATTAATATGTTTCTCCGCAAACGCGGCAATGTTTTGCGACACACCGGTTCTGCATGAGCGTCACTGCCCCCAGAACGCAGGCCCGCCCACAACACTCATGATTGGTTCTCCGATGCAAGGCTTCCAACAGCGCCACCTAACGTTATGCAAAGATTTAAATACGGTAGTAATATTCTCAGTCTTACAGGAGTGAAACGGATTAAGACTGAGGGCTGAGTCTAAGCTGAACCCATTTTTTTTTTTTTTTTTTTTTTCAAATACCTGGGTATTCAGTGCACCTATTTAATAATTATGCAAAACAATTCACAAAAATCGAATTTCTTTACTTTTTCACATCAAAAGTTAATTTTTCAAGATTTCATTCATAACAGTAATCTACAGTTTGCTGACGTCACATTGCACTATCCAATTTCAACCATCTCAGACAAGATTTGTTTTCAGTCTGAAACGTGCCACTTGGGTTCCGTTGGGTTCAGCTCGTCTTTAAATTGTACATACTAGTAGTCAACAACAACAACAAACAGAGCAAATCTTCAGCAACAACATCTCAGTTATTTTTTTCATTAAAAATGTTTGCTGAAAGATCTAAAACATCGGAAAAGCTGTGTCTGTTTTCTGTACTGCAATTTATATCACAGCTGCGATATTCAGCAAAATAACCACAATATAATAGTAATATTTTTCAATATTGTGCAGGCCTGTAAAAGTGTGTGCTCTACAAAGTGTAATGGCTTTATCAATGTATGCTTTCCATGCATATACTGTATGTAAATAAGTGTCTGTGTCTGTGCAAACATAAAGCCACCAGCTGCTTGCTGTGTTTGCGGTAGGGCTGCACGATATGAGGAAAAGTTGCGATGTGCGATAACACTGTTCAATATTGCGATGACGATATGACCTGCGATAAATAAAAAAATGCTATAAAAAAAAAATTAATGGGTAGGGGTGCTCCGATCCAGCTAAGCCACGATCCGATCCGATTCCGATTCCTGGGGTCACGATCCGATTCCGGAATCGATTCTCAATTCCAACGATTCTCGATTCCACAATCTAGAATCGATTCTCAATTATGTAGTTTTATATTGCAATAACACACAAAGGTAAATCTAAGACAAAAAATGACAAATGTATTAATGCTGAACTTCAAATTCAACTTCTGAAGTATTACAGTGAGGGCCTAAATTCATTTTGCAATACGAGTGTGTTAATTTAAGCATACGTATCAGTAAGTGGCACGGGATTCTCAAAGCCTGTGTTGAGGGTCATACGAACAAAAATGCACTCTTGAAGCTAAAAAAAATCCAAAACCAACAAGTTAATTATTTACATTTTTACTTCAATGTAGAACAGTCATTTCTTACACATGAGATTACTTTTAGCCTTTTAGACATAACGATTATTGAAAGATATTCCATATTCCAGACTGAAATGTTATAACAGAAGTGGAGTATTGGCCAGAATGACATGAACATTTGGACACTTATTCAGCCGGTATCTTGCATGTTGCGTTCATGTGCACTGTAAAAAAAAAATATATATATATATATATATTTATTTTTTTTGCGATAACACGTGACTTTTGCGATGTGTTCATCGCGCATTTTCATATCGCGATGACGATGAAAATACGATAAACCGTGCAGCCCTAGTTTGCGGTGCCCCCGTGTGCCGTACCTGCACAGCCAGGTCTGGCGTCTCCGGGCTGCTGACGGCAACGTAGGTGCTGATGATGACGATGTGGGAAACGCTGGTGCCTATCCCCATCATGAGGGCCCACGACAGAGAGAGGGGCAACACCGTGTAAACACTCAGAGACAGGAAGAGGAAGAAGGCTACCTGAGAGGGGGAGGGGGGGGAGGGAGGGGGAGAGAGAGGGATGGAGTGAAAAATGAACCATAGTTGAAGGATGATGATGACCGACTGACTCTGTTTGACTGTATCCCTCAAGTCCTTTCCTCCATGTCACTCCCCGAATTTGAAATACTTTTAATTAATTCAAATTGCAGCCAAGGTGTTAAGACTCCTAACACACACACACACACACACACACACACACACACACGCACCCAAGCACACACGCACGCACGCACGCACACACGCACACACACACACACACACACACGCACATGCACACACATGCCCTCCTCCCTCCTCACCTGTTCCCACGCAGAGACAGGTCCTCCGGTGAAGATGAAAACGATGGCGGTGACATACAGCGTCCCCCAGACGAAGAGGGCTAGCACCCCGCCGCATCGCCGCACCGCGGCTAGCCAGGGCAGACAGACGAGCAGCACGGCGCTCAGACACAGAAGCACACACACCACCGACAGAGCAGCTACGTGGACACTGATGTTCTGTGTGGAAACAGGGCAGATTGGTAGATTATCGGGGATACAGGCTCTTCCTGATGAAGTAAAGGGGCGTGACTGGTGGGCAATCTTTTTTTGTTGCTGGATCTTAATATTTGTAAATACATTGGGCTATTCACTTCCATTAGCATTGCTTTCAATGCAGCGTTTTGGTCTAAATGCAGTTTGGAAGGTTTTTCCATCCAATAATAAAATTTTGGGGAAAATACTGAATGATTGGAATCTTTTGGGCATGACTTTGGCACTCTATTGCGCAGCTAAAGGTTAGAGGTCATGTGACTTTGGCACTCTATTGCGCAGCTAAAGGTTAGAGGTCATGTATTCACCCGCCGCCACCCCCCCCCCCCCCCCCCCCCCCCCCCCCCCCCCCTTCCCCTCTCTCACCCTGTCTGTGGCGGGGATGAGGACGATGATGGCCACACAGAAGCCCATGGACAGCAGTAGCCCGGGCAGCATGGCGGGCGTCTCCTCCACACACTGCAGGAACGCCCGATGGACCGCCCGGAAGCAGCAGCATACGCCCTTGCTCGTACTCAGCCGGGACCTGACGCTCCGCCCGTCCTCGCACTCCCCATCGTCCCACGTGCCATCGGATGAAATGTCGGGGTGACAACAGGCCGTTAGCGAACTGGCGTCATCGCTGAGGGAGTCTTTTGGTTTAGCAGCGGCGTCCGCGGTTAAGTATGTTTTGAAATCGCATCTGCCATTGTCTGTGCTTGGCTTGGCACTGTCATTGGATTTATCGATAATGCTAGGAGAGTTCTTCTTTTCTAAGGAGCCTTCGTCCAGTTTAGAGCAGTGACCGTCACACAGGTTGGCGCTGAAACTAGTGCAAGTGTAGTCAGGGCTGGATTTGGTGCTGCTGCAGTCAGAGTCTTTGGACCCTGCGTTCTCTGACCACGGCCTATCAGAGGCCGAGTCGACCGAGGACACGCATGTCGCCCTGACGGACGACTGGAGTTCGAGAGGCTCCGGGGCTAGTGCCGTCTTAGCCACGCCCACCTCAACGCAAAGCTGAGCTGCATCTGTTGTATGGGTCAAGTCGGCGAGTTCCAGGTCGTTGTCCCCACCGGAGACGCCAGAGTCTGGTGTCAATGGGGCCTGTGAGGCCTCTTCCTCAGCCCCGCCCCTCTCCGGAAGGCCTTGAGAATCGTTCGTCATTGTGACTTGCATTAAGGATCTCACAGTCTGACTGCCTGTCTCTTTGATGTCTGATTTCCAGTCTATCTCTCTGTGTGTCTGTCCATCTCTGTGTCAGCATCTCCAGTGTAAAAATGTGACGACAGCAGTGATGATGATGATGATGATGATGACATTGTTCCCTGACGTCACATAAATCCGTTAAGGGCCCAAGGATTGTTTCTTCTTACTTTCTGAGAGTTCCCCTTTGACAAGTGCTGCTCCATATCCTCACTGTCAAAAGAAAGATGAACAATTAGAAGAAGAGAATTGACATATTGTGCGCTTGCAAAACACAATCAATACACAACAGAACCAACGGATCAGGACATACATTCATCCATAAGCATTGACAGTTTCAGCGTACAGGCTGTGATCTGTGCCACAGCTGAGAGGCCAACAGTAAGAGCGAGGAAGTGGTGTCTAGTCTACGCATGCTTTCAATGCCAAATAAATGACAGACTTCTCCCATGCGTTTCCCCATTATGTAAAGAAACTTGTTAGTCTGGCTGCCGCCTCTTCCCTAGTGACACACAAGTTCATGCACATGTGCGGGGGCGCACCCGCACGCGCGAGCACACACACACACACACACACACACACACACACACACACACACACACACACACACACACACACACACACACACACACACACACACACACACACACACAGCACTTCGGTACACCAGGGTGTTCACTGGAATGACATGTCAGCGACGCACCCAAGACACTTAAAAAAAAAATCCTGTCACTGCCCCCTGAGTGGTTTGCCCTTGTCTGTCTGTCTGTCTGTCTGTCTGTCTTTTGCATTTTCTACCCTGTCTGTCATCTGAATGGAACAATGACAATAGTCTGTTGTAATACTGCACACACTGTACACTCGGTGTGCAAAATATCACAGTCCTATAATTACTGATGGCACGATACCACTTTTTCCATATCCGATCCGATACCACAATCCTGAGTATCTGCCGATACCGACATCAATCTGATCCGATCTTTTTCCCTCGCTTATACAACTAAGCTGTTAATAATACATTTACCAATGCACTTTGCTGCTTCTTTTTAAGCCTTTGCACGCACGCGCGCACACACACGTCCTTGTTGTAACTGTCCCTGGCTCCCTTACTTTCGTGCGTGAAACAAGGGGCGGAGTGCAGTTCACGCAACGTGTTTGTAAACACGGGCACATGGAATAATCTAGTTTTATTTGGCATTTTCAAGGAAGATTTGGACATTTGGAATTAATTATACAGTAATAAGGACTAACAGGAGGAGAGAACAACTAACTTTATCGCTGCTGAGTTGGGTGAGTGTTTATTAGCGTTAATCTGCCGATCCGTTATGCAGAAAGTGCGTAGATTTGACTTCACTTCTGGGAATGGTAACGTAGCCTATTATTGATTGTGATAGCATGCTGTGCTGCGCGGAATTGACGCGGCTGGTGATGTGTTTTGTGGCTCACCGGTGTCTAGTTATAGTGAACCTGCATCTGATCTCCTCTCTCCCTCTCTCTGTAATTTTGCTGTCAGGTTTGTGTGTGATACAGTGACCATTGTATCAGCCAGGCAGAGTCTGCGCTGCTGTGTTGAAGTTTCCAACGCTTCGTATTAAATTGCACACGGCTTTTTTCTTCCTTGATCAACACAGCTGTGGTGACAACAGTGCAATCTCACTCTGTTCACATGCTGTAATCTCACTCTGTTCACATGCTGTAATCTCACTCTGTTCACATGCTCTAATCTCACTCTGTTCACATGCTGCAATCTCACTCTGTTCACATGCTGTAATCTCACTCTGTTCACATGCTGTAATCTCACTCTGTTCACATGCTGCAATCTCACTCTGTTCACATGCGGTAATCTCACTCTGTTCACATGCTGCAATCTCACTCTGTTCCCATGCTGCAATCTCACTCTGTTCACATGCTGCAATCTCACTCTGTTCCCATGCTGCAATCTCACTCTGTTCACATGCTGCAATCTCACTCTGTTCACATGCTGCAATCTCACTCTCTGTTCACATGCTGCAATCTCACTCTCTGTTCACATGCTGTAATCTCACTCTGTTCACATGCTGCAATCTCACTCTGTTCACATGCTGCAATCTCACTCTGTTCCCATGCTGCAATCTCACTCTGTTCACATGCTGCAATCTCACTCTGTTCACATGCTGTAATCTCACTCTGTTCACATGCTGCAAACTCACTCTGTTCACATGCTGCAATCTCACTCTCTGTTCACATGCTGTAATCTCACTCTGTTCACATGCTGTAATCTCACTCTGTTCACATGCTGTAATCTCACTCTCTGTTCACATGCTGCAATCTCACACATGCTGCAATCTCACTCTGTTCACATGCTGCAATCTCACTCTGTTCACATGCTGCAATCTCACTCTGTTCACATGCTGTAATCTCACTCTGTTCACATGCTGTAATCTCACTCTCTGTTCACATGCTGTAATCTCACTCTGTTCACATGCTGTAATCTCACTCTGTTCACATGCTGTAATCTCACTCTGTTCACATGCTGCAATCTCACTCTGTTCACATGCTGTAATCTCACTCTGTTCACATGCTGCAATCTCACTCTGTTCCCATGCTGCAATCTCACTCTGTTCACATGCTGTAATCTCACTCTGTTCACATGCTGCAATCTCACTCTGTTCCACTTCCCATGCTGCAATCTCACTCTGTTCACATGCTGTAATCTCACTCTCTGTTCACATGCTGTAATCTCACTCTGTTCCACTTCCCATGCTGCAATCTCACTCTGTTCACATGCTGCAATCTCACTCTGTTCACATGCTGTAATCTCACTCTGTTCACATGCTGCAATCTCACTCTGTTCACATGCTGTAATCTCACTCTGTTCACATGCTGTAATCTCACTCTCTGTTCACATGCTGTAATCTCACTCTCTGTTCACATGCTGTAATCTCACTCTGTTCACATGCTGCAATCTCACTCTGTTCACATGCTGTAATCTCACTCTGTTCACATGCTGTAATCTCACTCTCTGTTCACATGCTGTAATCTCACTCTGTTCACATGCTGTAATCTCACTCTCTGTTCACATGCTGTAATCTCACTCTCTGTTCACATGCTGTAATCTCACTCTCTGTTCACATGCACAATGCTGCGGTTGTTCATCTGCGTCCGTGACGGCACATTGCTCAAAGTTTAGTGAAGCATTTAGTGATAGTTTAGGCCAGTGGTTCTCAACCTTTTTACACCAAGTAGGCTACCACCTGAGAAATTAGTTGGCTCTCCAAGTCCCACCATATGACTGATGTTCAAATACAGTCTATTCAGCTGCACAGTTTACGCAGGAGGCACATTTATTCCTAAGAACATTATTATTGTTAACTTTTGTCAGCCACAGCCACAATGTACAAAGGGGTAGCACTAGAACTAGCAAACTCTTCTACACAATTCTCATACAATGCACCTCAGTAAATGAGAACATAACCGTATCATTCTCACACAGCAAGTGAGAAAATTGAGAACTTTATTTCAGCAAAAAACAAATGTACAAACACACTCTCTCTCAGTCACACACACACACACACACACACACACACACACACACACACACACACACACACACACACACACAGACCATGTTCATGTCCATTGACAACTCACATAAGCCCAATGTGACGGTTGTGCCCGTCTCTGTTAATTTGGATTGATTGATTGATTGATTGATTGATTGATTCCAGCCTGCTTCTGTATTTGGTTTTGATGGCAACAAGTGAACAGAAGGAGAAAGCACACAGCTTCGTCAGACAGGGCAGGGTATTCTCTGTGTTGCTTTATCCAAAAGTCCAACAACTTTCTGAAAGCATGCTTCAGTGTTTCGTTACAAGACAACTCTATTAAACTCTCCTGCTCAGCCCGCACTGTTGCCTAGGCAGCTGAATCCTAACCGTATGTAACTGGAGTTGTATTTGCGCACTGTTTGCCTCGTTTGTTTGTGGATTCCCCACTTGCGCTGCTGACGGAGCCACTAGCAGCATAGTGGCAATCGGTTCAGCGCTGCTAACGCTATTAGCGTTATCACTGGAAGGCATGTGGCTGCAAACCGCTCTTGCGCTTCTGTTCGTTTCACTGACCTGTCCTCCTCGTTCACTTGTTGAACTTCATTGCTGCGGGACTCCTCCACATGTCTCTTTCCAGTTCGTTTTCAGCCAATTTTGCAACATGCCTGCTTTCTTGTAATCAATAGCTTCTTGCTTGTAACCATTGATAGTACTTGTAACGTTAGCAGCTAATTGTGTACGCGCAACAGGTAGTTGTGTCCGTCAGAAACAATTTTTTATTTTGTTCCTAAATCTAAAAAACAACATTGTGGAAGTTATTTTAAACCCCATTTAAATTATCAAGCTTATTTTCATTAATAGTAGCCTAGTATGTTGATAGTATTACTGTAGGCGACATGTTTTAAAGTTGGGTTTAGTTCACATAAAAAACATTGAGATTTGGGGATCCCTCCCAAGTACCACCAGCAGGGGGCGCAAGTACCACCGGTGGTATGCGTACCACTCATTGACTCAGCCCTCAGTCTTAATCCGTTTCAAACGTCTGGGAGCCGAGACTAGCGTACCACGGGTACGCGGTTGAGAATGGCTGGTTTAGGCTATGCATCGGATCAGATTCTACTTCTTTTTCACACCAAATATCCGATCCAGTGATTTCGGCCGGATCGGCTCCGATACTAGACTCAGCCCTCAGTCTTAATCCGTTTCACTCCTGTAAGACTGAGAATATTACTATTTAAATCTTTGCATAACGTTAGGTGGCGCTGTTGGAAGCCTTGCATCGGAGAACCAATCATGAGTGTTGTGGGCGGGCCTGCTTTCTGGGGGCAGTTCTCATGCAGAACCGGTGTCTCGCAAAACATCGTCGCATTTGCGGAGAAACATATGAATAACTTAGAAACAAACATAACCTGTTAATAGGATGTGTTTCATCCGGCCCGGCGGCTAGAGGTCTTTTCCCCAGCGATAAGCCTGACTTCCCAGGCTAACGTTACAGAGCCTGCTGATGACTTCACAGTAGCAAGCGGACCACTTCCGGGTAGGAAAAATGATTGTAAAATAAACCACAGCTATAAATTTTGTTTGGAGCATATCAGCTTCATGCTCTGTGTTAGGACTATGATAAATGGCATTGCCGCTACCAAATAAAATTCTAATAATAAATGTAGGCATGTCTGCTGCCGGCGATTCTCGCCGGGCTCGGAGACACAGTTTCTGACAGTGAAATTCCCAGACGTTTGGTGGCGCAGCTCACCAAACGTCTGGGAGCCGAGACTACTCCGATACCGATACTGAGTATCGGATCGGACCATCCCTAGTCCTAATGCTAAAACTATACTCCTGCTTCTGCACAATTCAAGTCTGTATTAATTGAAGGTTTAAAACCTTCTTTAACCCGTCTCCTCCGACCCCTTCAGATACATGTCTGATTGAGTGGGAAACCACAGTAAAGCTTCTGGCATACTCTTCGCGCACGTGCTGAAGGCAGGGCTCCACGGAGGGCGTGCGCACTCTGCGCGGGCCAAAACAGAACATAGTGAGTGCGCAGCTCGCTCCTCCTGTGGAAGCTCCAGGGGAAAATGGCGGCGATCAGTGCCAGGCAGTCTGAATGAAATTGAATGTAACGTTCCCAATTCTATATATTATATTCTAAAAAACGACCCTCAACATTTGGGAAGGCTAATCGTGCATTCCTTTATAACTGGGGACTGGTAATCTTACGACATCAAAGGTCATGAGCTGGGCGGTGACGTCATCAGAGCTGGTATTTCCCATTCCAAACTCGTAGGAGCCTCAGCAGCCCCAACCTAAAAAATCCAAGATGGCTGCGCCGCGCAACAACAGTAGTAGTAATCGTAGTAATATTGTTTAGCACTTCTGTTTTGTTTGTGTCTCATTATAATCAGCTGTACACACAGCACTGCCTAACTTCCATCTGTGTGGACATGAGGCTGCAGTGTTTGTATGCGCAAAATGCCGCGAAATGCCATGTTGTCAATTGTTATTGCTAACAATGGCTAGCCTGGCTAGCGACTGGATCTGACCAATGAGCAGTAAACTTCCCAGCTCAAGTTTTCTGCAAATGGAACGCTAACAAAATGGATGTGATGTCATATAGCCTCCACATCCCAGTTATTTTGCGATAAAGGAACGCACGATAAGCCACACAACTAGTTCGTTATAATCGAACATCATGCTTTGAAGGCGACTTTACGATGATGAGGACGGTGAGGACTCAATCACAGCAGATATCCACTGATAGCCTACCACGGAGATCTCACAGGCACAGGCAGCAAAACCCGACGCGCTGATAGAAAAATCTCCATGGACGCGCCGCGCTGCGCTCAGGCCTCGCCCCCCCGACACGCCCCGTGCGATGACGTCATAATCGCCGCGCGCCCTATGCGCTTGGCTGGGCGCGAAGAGTATGCCAGAAGCTTAACGCCTCCACTCACCTGAGTTTATTGCAGGTCAACCTCATGCTGTACACCAGGCCTATTCAATTAGCGGCCCGGGGGCCTGATACTGCCTCTTTAAATCTTTTCATGGCCCGGGGGAGGCTGCCAGGGGAATGAATAATGACACATGCAATGATAAGCTATAAGTAATTTCCCTATTTTAAAAGTGCCCCATGTCTGCTTTGCTTTGGTATCAAATATACATTTTTGCACTTTTACTGTGGATATCCTACTTAGGCAGGGTGGGTGCCCCCCGGAGGCACAGGGTATAATAGGTACACTTACAAAAATAATTGTGATTGTCCATGAGATACAACTCATTGCCGTCCGGGTATATGATGTGGACATTTTGAAAAGAAGGTATGTGATGTGGACTGTCTGAAAAGAAGGTATGTGATGTGGACTGTTTGAAAAGAAGGTATGTGATGTGGACTGACTGAAAAGAAGGTATGTGATGTGGACTGTTTGAAAAGAAGGTATGTGATGTGGACTGTCTGAAAAGAAGGTATATGATGTGGACTGTCTGAAAAGAAGGTATGTGATGTGGACTGACTGAAAAGAAGGTATGTGATGTGGACTGTCTGAAAAGAAGGTATGTGATGTGGACTCTCTGAAAAGAAGGTATATGATGTGGACTGTCTGAAAAGAAG
This sequence comes from Poromitra crassiceps, assembly GCF_964638095.1. Lineage (NCBI taxonomy): Eukaryota > Metazoa > Chordata > Actinopteri > Beryciformes > Melamphaidae > Poromitra > Poromitra crassiceps. Next base: position 45,520,151 of record NC_139634.1, on the reverse strand, counting down.
GTATGTGATGTGGACTGACTGAAAAGAAGGTATGTGATGTGGACTGTCTGAAAAGAAGGTATGTGATGTGGACTGTCTGAAAAGAAGGTATGTGATGTGGACTGTCTGAAAAGAAGGTATATGATGTGGACTGTCTGAAAAGAAGGTATGTGATGTGGACTGTCTGAAAAGAAGGTATATGATGTGGACTGTCTGAAAAGAAGGTATGTGATGTGGACTCTCTGAAAAGAAGGTATGTGATGTGGACTGTCTGAAAAGAAGGTATGTGATGTGGACTGTCTGAAAAGAAGGTATGTGATGTGGACTGTCTGAAAGAAGGTATGTGATGTGGACTGTCTGAAAGAACATATGTGATGTGGACTGTCTGAAAATAAGGTATGTGATGTGGACTGTCTGAAAATAAGGTATGTGATGTGGACTGTCTGAAAAGAAGGTATGTGATGTGGACTGTCTGAAAAGAAGGTATGTGATGTGGACTGTCTGAAAAGAAGGTATGTGATGTGGACTGTCTGAAAAGAAGGTATGCGATGTGGACTGTCTGAAAAGAAGGTATGCGATGGGGACTGTCTGAAAAGAAGGTATGCGATGGGGACTGTCTGAAAAGAAGGTATGTGATGTGGACTGTCTGAAAAGAAGGTATGTGATGTGGACTGTCTGAAAAGAAGGTATGTGAAGTGGACTGTCTGAAAAGAAGGTATGTGATGTGGACTGTCTGAAAAGAAGGTATGTGATGTGGACTGTCTGAAAAGAAGGTATGTGATGTGGACTGTCTGAAAAGAAGGTATGTGATGTGGACTGTCTGAAAAGAAGGTATGTGATGTGGACTGTCTGAAAAGAAGGTATGTGATGTGGACTGTCTGAAAAGAAGGTATGTGATGTGGACTGTCTGAAAAGAAGGTATGTGATGTGGACTGTCTGAAAAGAAGGTATGTGATGTGGACTGTCTGAAAAGAAGGTATGTGATGTGGACTGTCTGAAAAGAAGGTATGTGATGTGGACTGTCTGAAAAGAAGGTATGTGATGTGGACTGTCTGAAAAGAAGGTATGTGATGTGGACTGTCTGAAAAGAAGGTATGTGATGTGAACTGTCTGAAAAGAAGGTATGCGATGTGGACTGTCTGAAAAGAAGGTATGTGATGTGGACTGTCTGAAAAGAAGGTATGTGATGTGGACTGTCTGAAAAGAAGGTATGTGAAGTGGACTGTCTGAAAAGAAGGTATGTGATGTGGACTGTCTGAAAAGAAGGTATGTGATGTGGACTGTCTGAAAAGAAGGTATGTGATGTGGACTGTCTGAAAAGAAGGTATGTGATGGGGACTGTCTGAAAAGAAGGTATGTGATGTGGACTGTCTGAAAAGAAGGTATGTGATGTGGACTGTCTGAAAAGAAGGTATGTGATGTGGACTGTCTGAAAAGAAGGTATGTGATGGGGACTGTCTGAAAAGAAGCATGCACTGCCAACAACTATAAACAGCACCTTTGATATCAATAAGTATGACTTGCTGCCAGAGGACGAGAGGTCCTGTTGATAGGAAGCTAATCATTAAAATGAAGTTGACAAGTTTAGGTAGCTGTAAATGACCCCCCCCCCCCCCCATATAGGCTATAGCAGTGCAATGAAATAGTTTGCCCTTGTATAGTCTGTGTAATCAAGATGGTTGTATCTTATCATATTGAGCTCAGGTTCATAATACATTGTGGCAGTGCCCAAGTCATGATTATAAAAAGTTCTTTGGATTAGGTCCCCACAAATACAAGCAAATTCATGTCCACGATTAACTTATGATTTACCTTATTTAAGAAAAAAGGTCCCCAAGAAAAAGAGTAGCAATGATCTATTTTTTATTATATTTTTTGGCAAATTAATGTAGTTTATGGTCCCAGGCCTTAGCCTATATGTAGCATAATCTCTACCACACTCCTACAGTAGGTCTACCAAATCCAATTCACACACACGTGCGCGCACACACGCACGCACGCACGCACGCACGCACGCACACACACACACACACACACACACACACACACACACACACACACACACACACACACACACACACACACACACACACACACACACACATCATACTTTATAGCCGACAAGGACAGTCCGGAGGCTATAAGGAGGTTAAATAGAAATTGTTCAGTGAATGTTGTCAATGACGCCTCTGTCAACAAAGCTATCGTTAAAATCTACCTTTATCTGTGGCGTGACGGATACAGCAACAGATGAAAATCATCCACTTAGACACAATCAGTAGCTAGTAAAACTAAAGCAGAGAAATAAAGGATTATAAAGACAGAAAATGTGTTTAGCCTACAAATGTTTATGCTATCGCCTACTTGAACTTTTTTAATCTCGTGTTTTCTATAAAACTAATCGCCTATTCCTTCCAAACATATAGCCTACTATAAGTTATAAGGCCTATGTTTTTATTCGTAGCCTATTATGGGAGGTTGAGACTAACACACACTCGCTTTATACAATAAGACAATCATTTGAAGCAGAGTTAGCCTAATAATGCTAATTTATAAGTTTAATATTCTTACCTCATTATTGACCAGGCAGAATCCGCCTTGCTCGCCTCTCTCTCTCTCTCTCTCTCCCTCCCTTTCTCTCTCTCTCTCCCTCTCCCTCTCTCTCTCTCTCTCTCTCTCTCTCTCTCTCTCTCTCTCTCTCTCTCTCTGTGTTTTGCTGTAATCTCTCCACCCCCTCACCTCTCTTCCTCCATCATCCTCTCTGTTGCCAAAGCGCAGCCTGAAGCCTGAAACTTATGCACAAACGATCCGGGGCGCGTGCCTGTGTCACAGCGCGGCGGCCGCTCTGTGCAGGAGCGCGCCTGGCTTGGGGGCGGGAGCGAGATTGAGCGTCCAGCAGCTCCAGCTATGCAAATAGATTGAGGTAAACAACAGAGATGAGAGGCAGAGAGATGGAAAGGTCAGACCGCAGATTGGATGTTCTCTCTCGCCCCCCTCTCTCTCTCTCAATTCAATTCAAAGGGGCTTATTGGCACGAGAAACATTGTTTACATTGCCAAAGCAATGCTGTCTAACATTGCAATCAAATATAATAGTCTGGGGTAAATTATAGGCTATCCCGTCACTGGGTGGCAACGGCAATGGAACCCTATGCAGCGTGAGTTTGAGCGTCTGACTCTATAGCCGGGTGACTGTGTTTACAATTTAAAAACTGTGACAGTTCACACAACTTTAACATGACATGCATATATTATACATCAAACTCTTGAGCTAATGCTGCTCTCACTCAGAATGTCAAAATATAGTTTGGCACAACATAGTTAACTGCGGGGTTAGGCATTTTTGGGTGGCAGTGACGTCATGCTGATTCATCCTATATGTTTCTCTCTCTTCATTGGCATGAATATATAGCAAAGACAATGTTGCCAAATCATCAAGTAATAATTACTGTAAAAAGACAAGAAAAAATGTAGCCTACAATTCAACATCAAAGAAAATAGGCCTATAGTAGAAATCAATAAACACTTGCTCTCTCTGTGTGTTTGTGAAAGACTGAAGTGTATATTGAAGTCCCTCTTGCTTAAGTCACAGAGCTAATTAGTTGCATGGTAAGATTTCCCTTGCATTGGCAAAACAATTTTACATCAGCTACTCTCACACACACACACACACACACACACACACACACACACACACACACACACACACACACACACACACACACACACACATTTAGGCCTACCCATCAATAGAATGCCAACCAGTCACATCACCATGCTGTTGGTCTGCTCTTCTGGTTTCACGTTCATTTTCTCTCTCTCAGTAATAAAACCAGTGCAAAGGGTTAAAAACCATTTCAGAACATTGCAAGCAACTAGCAACTCTCTGCCCCTCCCCCTCTCTCTGCCCCCCCCCCCCCCCCCCCCTCTCTCTCAGCATGTTCCCAAAATAGTTGTACAGTAGGCTACAGACTATTTTCTCCTTTGTTCAAAACTCACCTAACCGGTCCAATATGCATCTATTCTCAGCTGCTATTCAATCCTCTGCTGTGAAGTCCAAAACTGAATCTTCCTGCAATCAAAATAGTGTAAATTTGGATATCTCTAAACATGTCTAAACATGTAGGCCTAATAACAACAACAACAACAACAACAATAATGATGATGATAATGATTATATAATAATAATAATAATAATAATCATAATAATAATCATAATAATAATAATATGCCAGAAAAAGTAGAAGATTTTTTTTTTTTTTTAAACATTTTAGCTTGTGTGTAGTCATTATCATTCCATACCCCATTCCCCTCCTGTATCTCTTTTTTTAAAATCTAATAATAAATCACTTAGCGGTTATTTATTCCCTCCGATTGAAAATGGGAGAAGCAACTCCTATTGGATCATAAAATACATACCTTTTTTCATATGAAGGGTTTCATTCTTAAATGTTATGGAAGATTCTTATATCCAACATAATGTGCTGTATAGGGTTAGGGTACTGTATGTCATGTTCCTCTCTTCTCACATCTCAAATTCATTACTGTATTGGTAAAGTGCTCCCTCTGCAGGAGGTTATGATGAACAGCACTTAACAACTGTATCAACATAGATTTATTACACTGAAAAAAAGGACACTTGCCTTTCACGGATATACTAAACTCCATCGCATGTGTTCAATGTGATTAATTCATGATTGAGCTTGGAATATGATTGTACTCCTTCAATGTAATGTTAAACTGATTAGTTTCCCAGCCATTTGATCATCTTCTGATAAAATGTTTGAATCTCATTGAACATAAACCGTTGCAGTATAAATTAAGGTCAAGCTGATATATTCACCTGGAACTCATTTGATCACCATGTGCTGAACTGTTTCAATATAAAAAGAAATAGAGTCCGCACACTGCTCGACTTGCTCCCAGGATACAAGTGTTAGAATGTTAAGTTGCAGAACGTCTTGTTTTCCAGGTTTGATGGTCATGTCTCGAACATTCCCAGCAGCACTTGAACGCAACTTAGCTGGAGCAAAGAGTGTTGAAGGCAAGAGTGGATATGCTACTTTTTTTGGAAACAGCTCTGCCGCCATTTTGGTCTGAAAAAACACCCGCTTGGCCAATGGGACAACAGCAGAGAAACATGACAGCCAATCAGAAGTGTCTCCTCCAGGACAAAATGGCGGATTTCTGTGTTGATGTTGCAATGGAACAACAATATATATCCAATCCCCGTGTGTAGCGTTAAGTTCTTTGGCTGTAGCAACATGTTCTCCTCGCTGCTTTTAGTCGGGTTGCGCGGTCTGGTTCCTCAGGAAATGAAAGTGAAAGTTGTCCAGGGCAGGCTGTTATGGAAGCTGTTCTGTATGGCCGTTAAGCAGCAGGAACGGGTTTCTACCAATGAATAAGCATGTGTTGTTTAATCTTAAAGACCCTTGTCTACTCCTGCTAGCTAGCACTGCTAGCTGTGTCTGTCTCAGACGTCCTGGCTGCCCAGTGTGTTCTTTGATGAGCGGGTGTTTTTGAACCAGGAAGGCCACATGGAGACCCAGTTCATCCACAGAGACGCTGTGCTGCAGTTTGGCCACAGAGGAGATCCTCCTGTTAACCCCTGCATCACCACCTTCCTGCTCATGGGTATGGCTTTGAGCTAGACACTGACAACTATCTATTCCAGGGCTTTTCAAAGTCTGTGACTGTGTGATCCCCCCCAGACAAAGCTTGGGAAAAAGGCGCCCCCTCGCTCCATTCCTGGATGCCTATGGGATGTTCATGATGATGTAATTTTATCCCATATACAGCCTGATATTGCTGTTAGTGTTTGACATATGTCAGACTCGTCAGACTACACCAAATACTTGCCCCTTTCGGAACTGCTAACATAGCTTACGCTACTACGCAGTCCCTTATTAGTACACCGCCGATGTAGCCTAAACAGGTCGCTCCGTCTGCAAAATTGTTCTAACTACTCGATAAAGTTTCGCAAATGAAATTTCAAATGTACTTACGGGTACTTAAGGGTTGTGTGAACCTCCGCGGATGATGTAGAAACACTAGCGCCACTAATAAACATGTTTAATCCCTCACTGAACCCCAGGTCTAATTTCTTCAAAATGAATCAGCTAGAAACACTCGTCTTCTTCTGCGCTGCTGTCATGGGTGGTGCGCAAAGCAACCATAGCGCTCGCTATCACTTCCGGCCCCTGGCGGCCGGAAGTGGCACTTTTGTAGTCTTTTGTAGTTTTTTGTAAGATGCGCGCAGAAGAGTTTTGGAAGCGCAGGCAGGCTTCGTGTTCGCGATGTCGGAGCATACATGCAGCAATTGCAAAGAACAAATTAAAATAAAAACGAAAGGATTCAACAGAACATCGCTTAAATCATTATCCAGTCCGGCCACAGCTAGATTCTGTTGTGTTCTCATCTCAGCACTCTTTTTATCAATGGAATACATTTTCTTGATAAAAGGTGCTCAAACCAATTCACAAGGTCTATTCTAACAAATGATTTATACACTGCCCGTTCTTGTAGAAATAATATTTTGAATATTTTTGACAAACCAGCAGTATGTAGATTGAGAACAAAATTCTTCAAATATCCAGTTCCACCCAAAACAAAAGAAATTCACTACAAAATAATGAATGACTTCTACCCTTCCAGTGAATTTTGAAGATTAAGATTTGGATTTGAGAGCAATGAGTGTATATTCTGTAAAGGTGATATTGAAACAACTGAGCATCTTTTTGTTTCATGTTCTCACACCCAACTGTTCTGGAAATAATTCATCGATTGGTTACATGGAAAAAACACAGTAATGCCTGTTCTTGATTATAATAGTATTGTTTTTGGTGTAATATTAGAAGACAAAAAATTGGACCCAATGATCAATGTGTTACTAATCTTAGCTAAATTCTTTATTCATAAGGGCAAATATATCAAAACTCCACCCATCTTTACCTGCTACTTTAATGAAACCCAACTCTACATGAAGTCCCTGAAATTTATTAAATCGAATTTTACCAAAGACCTCTATTTATCTTTAACAAGTCTCTAGCCATCTTATGTTTTATTTATTTTAAATTGTTTTTATTTTTTGTTTTTTTTCGTGTTTCCCCCCGTCTGTCCTGTATTATGTGTGAATGTGCTGCCTTGTGTCTGTTCATGCTTGTCGAAGTTGTATACACTTGTGATGATTGCCTTACAGTTGTAAATTAAAAGTCAATGGTTAAAAAAAAAAAAAAAAAAAAAAAACATAGCGGTCGCTATCACTTCCGGCCCCTGGCGGTCGGAACCGCTATATCAATCACATTACACATGAAGTCAGAAGCCCTCACCACGTGAGAATGGATGTCGACAGGTTAATTGAAGAGGTGTCACCTTTTCCATTAAAAGTGGAACAAAAGGCAATTTTAAAAGCATTGGTATACCGCAAAAATGTATTTGCTGTCCTGCCAACTGGATATGGGAAAAGTGCCTGCTTTGGTCTTTTTGGAAATTTAATGGACAAGGTAATAAGCCTGATTTTTACTACTATTTCCCTACTGATGATTACTTTGAAGTACTACTTGAATAATATTGTTGTAAAGTAACTAAACTCTACAATCTGTCATGACTTTGCCAATGTTTTTAATGTCATGTGTTTCTATTAATGTATTTTAAAAATATTGTGGGGCCGGTAGTAGGCTACATGTCTCCAATTCAGCTATTAAAAAAAAAGGAACATACAGCCAGCCATGTGATTATTACAGTAATTTTGTTAATAGCTTCCCCTATTTTCCATTGTTTATCTTCCAGCGATAATTTAGCTATAAAAAAAAAGTAACATACAGCCAGCCATGTGATTATTACAGTAATTCTGTTAATAGCTTCCCCTATTTTCCGGTGCCATGGCACTAGTCCGATACCTTACAAAAAACTACAAAAGACTACAAAAGTGCCACTTCCGGCCGCCAGGGGCCGGAAGTGATAGCGAGCGCTATGGTTGCTTTGCGCACCACCCATGACAGCAGCGCAGAAGAAGACGAGTGTTTCTAGCTGATTCATTTTGAAGAAATTAGACCTGGGGTTCAGTGAGGGATTAAACATGTTTATTAGTGGCGCTAGTGTTTCTACATCATCCGCGGAGGTTCACACAACCCTTAAGTACCCGTAAGTACATTTGAAATTTCATTTGCGAAACTTTATCGAGTAGTTAGAACAATTTTGCAGACGGAGCGACCTGTTTAGGCTACATCGGCGGTGTACTAATAAGGGACTGCGTAGTAGCGTAAGCTATGTTAGCAGTTCCGAAAGGGGCAAACCAAATACATAACAATATTTAATTTGTTTCCGACTCTGGAAATGTAGGGAAAAACAGTAAAATTCCCCCCAAAATGACGGTATCTCTGAACTATCTTTAACCAAATCACATACATTTAAGCTATTCTATGTGATCTCCGTTTGATAATTAATGTAATAACTAATTTAATATCTTTTCACTTCCAATCGCTGAGCCTCCCCTGAAACTGCTTGGGGATGCCCGCATCCTACTTTGAAAACTCTGAGCTATTCTATTCTATTCTATTCTATTCTATTCTATTATGTGTTGGGCAAGTTACTTTCAAAATGTAATGGTAACTTTCATTTGAAATTAATGTTTCTTTACACTGTGTATTAGAGTAAACTTATTACATTACTTTTGCATTACTTTCACCAAAAGAAATGCAAAAGTACAACGGCGCTGGTTAAAAGCTTGGGTAGCTAACACAATGTGAGAGCCTTATTCAAGGTTCCAGACTAACTTTTTTCACCACTGTCCCGGAAACCGTATGAAAAAACAATTTCACCCATCCTGAAGTCAGTGTAAACTGTACAAAATTCAAAATGTTATCCTTTTACTTTGTTATTGTCATCTATTGGTTATTTGCATAAAAACCACACAATTCAAATCATTAGGAAATAAAATGTTGTATTTTTATTTAAATATTTGCTTTGGATTATCTACTCCATTTTTAGTTTACATTGATACATTTCTCCTTCAAACAACTGTATTTACTCAACTTTCTCTATTCTATTCTATTCTACTCTCCTGCAGTGTCTAACGTGGACCTGCGGGGGTATGTGGAGGGGGTGGATGAAGCTGGAGTGTGACCTGCGGTGGTTCAGCACGAGGGGCATCCAGGTGCGCTGGCCGGGCCACGGGGCCCAGGACTACGACCTGTGGTTCACCTGCACGCTCAGACACAGCCAGGGCCTGTTCACCCTCACAAGCTTCCTCAGGCACACCCTCGTGCAGGAGGACTACCTCAGCCAGCCCATCATCGGGGACAGAGACGTGATCGCCACCTCAGGTAACGCTGATCACACTGACACGGGTTTGTGGAGGTCAGTCATTCTTGATTGAGGGCAGCGGTAGATTCCACGATACCAACACGAGGGTCGCAGGTTCGAGCCCCCGTGTTACCTCCGGCTTGGTCTGCGCGTGGGAAGGCGGATTAAGAGTATGTGTCCTGGTCGCTGCACTAGTGCCTCCTCTGGTCGGTCTGGGTGCCTGTTTGGGGGGGAGGGGAACTGGGTGGAATAAGGTGATCCTCTGACGCGCTATGTCCTGCTGGTGAAACTCCTCGCTGTCAGGTGAAAACAAGCGGCTGACGACTGCACATGTGTCGGAGGAAGCATGTGCTAGCATGTGCTGCTGCAACTCTCCCCACTAGAGACCAACATATCTGCCTGAATATAATCCAGTTGGGAGAACAAAACAAACATTTCCCCTTTGAATAAATGTCTTCAAAGCAGACTGCTGTTTGTAATTGGTACTTTTAATCGATTTAGATCAGCCTTGATAGCAGCGTCTATCGCAGTCACCATTGTTGTTTGGTCCGACAGCTTGACAACAGCGTTAGTCCCACCCTTTGCGCTGTTTATTGATGCTGATTGGCTAATCTGTTTATTGATGCTGATTGGCTAATCATTAGTCCCCCTCGGCGATCATTGGACAAGTCACTTTTTCAACTTTGGAAATCACTGTTGCATCTCCCAATGCATGTATTGGCAAACCGTTATAACCCTCGTTTAAAAGTGTATCTGTGTGCTTCTGTGTCATCATGTGCTTTTCCAGCCACCATGGTTCTACAAACCATTTCTCCATGGGTGCGAGCGACCCTACAGTCCCAACAGAAGCTCCACTGCCAGTTTGTCATCGACCACCGGGGGCCGAACGTCAACGTGGAGTGGTACCGGCAGCATCGCGGGGAGAGGACCAAGCTGTTCAGCTACAGCAGCCGGTCGGGGCAGACGCAGGGCACCGGGGTCAGGCTGAAGGGCCTGGCCGGGGTGGACGCCTCCTTCACCCTGCCCCTCGTCAAGATCTCAAATGAGGGGACGTACGCCTGCTCTGTGTCGGTGCCTCCGCTGCTCGGCAGTCTAGACATCACTCTGAATATCCAAGGTGAGAGAGGGTCACAGAGAGCTCGGGGGTTATGGTCAATGGTAGTAATGTTGCATTCAGGTGCTCCTCAGATGGTCCTATTTTCCGAGAAACCCAAATGCATGTGTACAACATTGCAGATTGTAGCTTGCTATCTAACCATTTTCTAACCTAGAGAGCCACCTGTCATCTCAGAAACATGGGGATGAATGCATGCTTATAGCTATGCTGTGCGGTGATGAATGTTGCTGCTGCTTATCCAACATTAGATGAGCATGAATTCATCTTCTGCTCCCTTCGACCTCAGATCCCTGCTCCAGATACTCTCTGACCTCTCTGCTGCTCCAGATACTCTCTGACCTCTCTGCTGCTCCAGATACTCTCTGACCTATCTGCTGGAGGGGGTACCACTGTGCCCGGCAGGACGAGCACATCTCCTGAAACCTGGGTGACACAGTGCCTCCATTCGGATGAGCTTTCTCCTCTGGTAACTATACATTAAACTATACATACATCAAACTATACATCAATCGAATCAATCAATCAATTTTTATTTAAAGTGCAAAATCACCATGAAGCATGGTCCCAGTACACTTTACACTTAAAAAAGAGCATAGGACAAAGTATAACAAACAATGCTCTAAAAATGTATGTTAAAAGGATGTTTACAAACAAAACAAACACAAGTGAGGGCCACATTAAAAAACAAGTTAAATGGGGTGTTCGAATACAAATAAAATAAATAAATGAATAAAAACTAGTAAAACAGCCACATAAAAAAAACATCCCAAATAAAAGGGGTGTTTTAAAATGTGACAAACCCAACCGTAGTTTTAGGGAAGGCCGTAGTGCAGAGAAAAAAGGTGTGTTTTCAGTCTTGATTTAAAAATGTCAACTGAACTAGATTCCCTAACATATAGTGGAAGTTTGTTCCACAGATGGGGCGCGGTAGGCAAAGGCTCTCGAACCAACCGATTTCTTAACCACGGGAATGGCTAGAAGACCAGCATGGAGAGAGCGGAGGGGGCGTGCCGGTACATAAAGTGTAATAAGTTCTAATAAATACGGTGGTGCACAGCCAGCCTTATATGTTAAAAGAAGAACCTTAACATCAGCTCTAGCATATACTGGTAACCAGTGAAGCGAGGCCAGAATGGGAGTGATATGATTACATTTTCTAGTCTTAGTCAATATTCTAGCTGCAGCATTCTGTACCAGCTGAAGACTTCTCGTAGCACAACTAGGGAGGCCAGAGAGAAGACATTACAGTAATCAAGTCTAGTCTAGAGGAAACTAATGCATGAATTACAGTTTCGGCGTCGCGCAGAGATAAAATAGAGCGGATTTTGGCAACATTACGAAGATGAAAAAATGATGTCTTGGTAATAGCTGCTATATGAGACTGGAACGATAAATTAGAATCAAAAATCACTCCGAGGTTTTTAACAGTAGGACTTTCAGGGACAATACAGCCATCAATATTTACACAAAAATTCTGGAACAATTTCTCATGTTTAGTAGATCTAATAACTAATAACTCTGTTTTAGAAGCATTTAATAACAAAAAATTTGAACCCATCCAGTTTTTTTTTATATCTAACAGACATGCTTCTAAATTTCTGAGTTGGGAGAGATCATTTGGCTTTATGGGTACATATAGCTGATCATGAGCAGATGATCATATAGTATCAGGCCAGGGGGTTGTTCTGTCTGACTGACTGACTCCCTCTCCTCTGTCTGTAGCAAAGGGCCTTCAGAATGTCCTTTCAGTGGCCAATGAAGAGGGCGTGGCACGGCTCTACAAAACACACAGAAGCGTGGAAACCCTGTTCTTAAAGGTGAGTGTTGTGACTCGCCTTGTTATTTGCAGCTGGTCTGTCCTCCATTAAGATGTCAGTGGCTAATGGTGTGAACACTGGCCTGGCCTGGTGAGTAGGCCCACAATATTTGACAATTGTTTGTGTTTCATCTGATTTCTATTCTATTCTTCTTTTTAATGTTTTGTGTTTCTTTGTATTCCCTCATACATACATTTCCTCATATTGTTATTTTTCCTCCCTGTAAAGCACAACCCTGCTTTTGGATGAATATCATGTAAAATAAATATGAGGTGGGGTCGATAGTATAGATACAGTCTAGTATAGATACGAGACTAGACGGTGGGGAAAAACCTCTCAATGGGCTGACTCACCAAAGGACGGTGCTGTGGCTCTGCACTACAGGGTTGGGGATTCAAGATCAGGCAGACAGACGTCTGTTCAGATGTGCGTTTACTGCTTAATCTAAGACCTATTTTAGATTTTGAATGTAAAGTGTCATAAAATCATATAATTGAATGTAATTTCACATCAACATTTATTTTAGCCCCATGGCCATCCATCCAGATTAATGTTGGATGTGGTTCACCCTGCATCGCTCGGTCCCAGGATGCTGAGGTGTAGGTGTAGGTGTAGGTGTGTGTGTGTGTGTGTGTGTGTGTGTGTGTGTGTGTGTGTGTGTGTGTGCGTGTGTGTGCATGAAATAATAAAGAAGCTGCCTATGAGGGGGGATAGCGGCGGGCTGAGTATTACTGTGATGCGGTTCAGACTGTTAAGTTTACGGGCTGAATGTCACTGAAGGCAGACGGGCCTATAAAATACTCTGCCACTCGCCAGACCCCAGGCTGGGCCCCTTTAACATGGTGGTGCCCCCTGATGCTGCCAGGATAACCCCCCCCCCCCCCCCCCCCCCACACACACACACACACACACACACACACACACACACACACACACACACACACACACACACACACACACACACACACACGGGCATGAGGTGTGAAACAGTGTGCAAGACCACAGCTCTGCTGGATTCCTAACAGTCAGAAGTGGAGTGGCACAGACACCACCGGCACACTGCGCGCTGTAGCAACATTTACCCAATAATATGAATGCAATCTTCACACTACTCCAATTTGTCGATACTGCCAAAGGTCAAATAGACGACCGCTAAAGATCTGATCCAACCTGTGTGGCTGCTGGCTGCCTGTGAGCCCTGCTGCCCTGGCAGTGTGTACACTACTTCAGACAGGATGCTGCCGGGCTGTATGGCCAGCTCTCCCTCCCTCCTCTCCTCTCCTCCATCATCCCTCACACCTCCGGTCCAGTTTGGCCGACCTGACCGGGCTTTGCTGGAGAGCCGCCTCCGCTCCAGGTGTCTAGAGAGAGAGAGAATGAGAGGAAGGGAAGTGGAGAGAGAGAGAAAGAAAGAAAGTTAGTTCATGGGTTTTCTGCCAAGCGTTTTCCTTCTTACTGCTCACAAGGTCTTTAATCATGTTTTGACTTGTTGCACATGTGGTCTTTCTTTCTTTCGTTCTTCCTTCCTCTCATTCTACCTCCTACACTTAAATCAGACATTTTAATGACCGTCTTCATATCTCCCTGGCTCCCTTTGAGATTGTGCTTATTAGCCAGCCAGCACAGCTCCTCCTGCCCTGTGATGTGACATCGTTAGTCTGCTTCATTCGCCCATAAACAACCAGATCAGAGCTTCTCCATCCTCATATTGTCCACAATGAGCATATAAAGTCAAAACGCTCCTTTACATCAACCCAATCCATGTTGCCGGGAACATGCGGTCCACATTCAGACTCCACTAACTCTGTGACCATATTAAATGGGGGTCTTGAATCCATTTTGTGTTATCGTCTGTGGCTTTATAGTCTTGGATGGGTAAAGTCAGTGTTGATATTGTGACATTTGATCTCAATCTCCCTTAACTCATTGAGTGCTATGGACGAACATGTTCGTCATTTCGTTTAGTAACGTAGAGTGCCAAGGATGAACATGTTCGTCAATTGCGTTTTTTGACGGGGGGATGTCGATCTAAGCCTCTTACATCGCCTCTTACAATATGGGAGCTATTGAATATGTCTAACCTATTTTACAGAACCCTTAGGTGGCGACAGTGCTCTCCAGATTACAGAAAGGTCCGAAAAACTGCAGGAGAAAGCCGTGATCAAAGAGAAACCGATGCATGCTGCAGCCAGAGCCATATAGATGAAAATATTAGCTAGAGTCAGTGAATGTGCTTGAAATGCTGCATTTCACAAAAGGCTGAATATCTCAGCTTATAATTTGAAAACTGTCTTTTTGCTCAAAACAGCCTATCTTCTCCGGCTCATAACTAAAGAACGGAAAATGGTATCAATAAACTTTTTTTTGCAGATGATACAACAGGGTCTCCTCGTTCTTTGTGCGTGTTCGGTGTTTACATAGTAATATCACACAATATTCTGTGGGCCTCGAGAAATCACTGAAAACGCTCTGAAACTGGCACTGGGAGCTTCCGTTCTCCAAAAGTGGCTGGCACTCAATGAGTTAATGTGGATATATCCAGTTTTTTTACTAGTTTTATTTTATGCAACTGTACTGGTCTTTCTGTGTACCGTAGTCATGTCCAATGTATCACTCTTTCTCTCTTCTCTCCATCCGTCCCGTCCTCCAGCATGGCTGCTGTGGGATCCCCCAGCCTCTGGTGCAGCGATACTCTGAGGACCTGGTGCAGCCCGTCAAGGACGTGGCCTCCACCATGGACCAGCTCTGCGTCAAGGAGCTCCGCAAACAACACCGCATGGCTGTAAATGAACACAGCTACTTCTTCTGTATGAACGGTGATAATTATAAAATCATAGAGCCAGACTTTTATGAGCTTAATGAGGCTTTCCCATAAAACATCAATGCAGGCTGGGAAAGAGAGGCTTTGCGGTTGTGTCACAAATCTCCTAGCAACCACCGCTGGCGCCAACATGGAGGTCCAGTGGAGAATGCCGAGTTATATATAGGCGTAACAATGATGGGGACGGCAACGCGTGTTTTTGTTCATATTAAAATTAGCACTATTCATGGTAAATAGACCTACTCGACCTCTCTGTGGCCCTTTTGATCCCAAAATAAGGCTCTTTAGCGAATGATTTCTGAGTGGTTTTGTTTCTGCCCTGATCTGTCACCTTCTTCACTCTTCAGGAGTTAGCATCCTTGATGTGTGTTTGTTTGGTAGCATTTTTGATATACTCCAGATATTACACATTTGTCTGCAAACTTGGAAGAAGAAAGATCTATGCTCCTCAAGTCGCTCCCATCATCCGGCACTCCCCACTTTAGTCTCTCAGGTCTATCCAAATAGATCTGAATAAATTATCATCTTATAGACCCAGAACCAGAGAAAATGATGGTTGAAAATGTATACAATAAAATATGAACAAGCATTGGCGTCCTGCTATGTTTTAAAATTAGGGATAAAACTTGGAACTTGGCATTTCTACACCACCTAATCTCTTGGATTAAGTCAAGAAAGAAACGTTCAAGCCTGTAGGCTATACGGGCCGGGGTTCCCAAACGTTTTGATCCTGGGACCCAAAAGAGAACTTTGGAGTGAGAAATAGGAGGTGTGGTGTGAGAGTGAGAAGAGGCTCATTTGAGTGAGAGTTTGCAGCTCTGAGTTGTGTTGTATGAGTACCTCCACTATGGCCGCCAGCCATATCATCATGACATCATCAGCAAGGGGACATAATATGGTCTTTCCTCCGTCCTGTTCCTCAGATCCCGTCTGGAGGGTTGATGGAGATGTGCCGGAAGCCTCTGTCCTCGGGTAACATCAGCACCGTGTCCGACTGGCTCGTCTCCATTGGCCTGCCCATGTACGCCGCACCCCTGGCGGCGGCGGGCGTGGACTCGCTGGGCCGCGCGGCCTTGTTGACGGAGAGCAGCGTGTTGAAAGCGGGCGTTCAGGACCAGAGACACGCCCGCCGGCTGGTCAGCGAGGCACAACTGGTCACTGCACACAGAGAGGGCCAGTCATAACCATGCAGGTGGAATCAGATTGGGTGAATGGAGACAGGTTTCAGCTCAGTGGTCAGTACATTTAAACACAGTCAACACATGGTCAACGGCAAACTGGTCCCAGGACTGAAGGACCACACAAGTGGCCGCAGCACTACTTCCTATCTTGTACCTGTCAAGACTTGTGATTGGACGCTAGACAAACCGACATCACACTTGAGACTTGTAATGGGCTACCCCCTCTCTCTCTCTCCTTTTTCTCAAATGTTTACGGCATGGGGGAGTTTGTCCCTGCAAGCCAAGACCAGATATCAGATGCCTTTTAACCCAGACTCTAGACTCAGTCTGTGGGATGGCTTCCATTCTAAGAACATCCCGAAGGTCTTAAAAAACAAGACTTGGATCTGCCTTTAAGGAAGATAGTGCACTCTTTTCTAGGATGGAAGTTTTTTTTTTTTTTTTTAATAAAGGAAGACTGTTTATGAGTGTTTCCCCGCGTTTCAAAAAGTGCTTCATCTTCATTTCTTGCTGAGACGAAACTACCCGAGGATCTCTTAAGGATGTAGCTTGGCCAAAGCGATTTCTTTATCATTCACAGGTTTCATTACCACTAATACATTCAAAGTTGTTACAGTTAAAGAACTCAGTCAATGTTTGGACTTTTAATCAACTAAACAATTAAAGAAAACGATTAAAGGCCGGCTTTACCGTGGGGAATATGAATATATATTAATTCTTAAAAAATCTTAAATTTCGAATCCGTTGAAATTTTTGAAATTGCTGTGAACAAGCAATTTCAAAAATTTCAACGGATTCGAAATTTAAGATTTTTTAAGAATTAATATATATTCATATTCCCCACGGTAAAGCCGGCCTTTAATAACTGGTTGTTTTGAGATTTGAAATGGCTTATTTTGTATCATGTTTCTGTATTATACCGTACCACATATCCTAATTTCAAACTGGTTTTTATATGTTACGTGTACTGTGTGGGTTTTTGCCTTTTGAATGTTACAGCCTTATTTTGAGGCCAATTCTCAGTCATTTCTAGAGACAGCTGTCCTTTTTTATTTTTATTTTTATTTAACCTTTATTTAACCAGGCAAGTCATTAAGAACAAATTCTTATTTACAATGGCGACCTGACAAAAGGCAAGCCTCTTGAGGGAGAGGGGTAGGGACTAAAATAAATAAAATAAAACATTTAAAAGGACAACAGCACATATCCAACACTACACATCCATTTGTTTACAGGTATTATGAGTGAAAGGAGACATTACATAAGAAACATTATACAATCTAGCACACGCAACAGAAAAGTAGCTAGCAGACCAACATCGGGCAACAGAGTCGCACAAGCAGCAAGACAAACAGGCAAAAAGCAAAACAGCCACAGCAAAGCAAGGCAAGAACAAAAATGCAAACAAACTACAACCAGGGATCTGGGATATTAGTGGGTCAGGAAACAGCTGCATGTATCATCAAGAATGTCCACAATCAATTGCTTAAAAGCTAATTTGGGAATCAATTTGTCCAGTTTTAGTGTTTTTTGCATATTGTTCCAGTCATTGGCTGCGGGCAGACCGGAAAGACAACAGACCAAGTGCAATATTTGTTTTCAGGGCTTTCAACAGAATAAGGTTTGCAGAGCAGGTGTTGTAGGCCGCAGATGCTTTTTGCAGCAAGTGACACAGGTAGGGGGGGGGACAGACCAAGCCATTTGTCCACACAATTTTATATTTCAGATTATGGCCCCTATCGTTGCATCGGCGCAGTTTCTAGGCCGAGCGGCAGGCGCAGATCAAAGCAGTGGGCGTGGAAAGGCGCACTTGATATCGTCGTGCTGGCGCTAGATGCAGCCCAAAGCATTACAACCACGCCTTTTAGGCGTAAAATTATGCACCGTCATGCTCATTGGATAAGTGCAATAAACGAATCGCACGCTTGCCTTTTTAGCTCCAATTCCAGTGATCCCGCAAAACCAGACGAAAGCCAAACGCTCTGCCCCCCCCCTCCCTTCATCCAGCCTGTCTGTCTGCATTATAGGCTATTATTCCATATTATTATGCTTCTCAAACCAATCTAACTGCAGTTTCAATACTGCAAGCATGTAAATACGCTACACTATAGCAAGATCAAAGTGAAAATAATGTTCTATGCATCAGCTAGAAAAATATAGCCTATTAGATTGGTGAAAGTTTGTCCAGAAAGATATCATTTTCTCTCGCCTGCTGCAGGAAGGATGATGCACATAAATATACCCTACATTATGTCAAGTCATTGCATAAATGTGTTTTTATTGTAAAACTAAATGTGAAATAGGGCCAAGTTATTGGAGGGACATCACATTATAGCAGATGCCATTAGAAGCGCGTTCCGAAGCGCGTTCCGCTGTTACTTCTCTAAATCACGTTAACTCGACAAGGGGTATATATAGCCTCAAGAGGACATATATGTTTCACATAGGGTGGTGTTTTCATTTCGAAGTTTTATTTGGTCCAATATTGAAATGTTGACAATGGCAGGCTGTGTTACCATTACACATTAATTTAGAACTACCTTTTATATCTATTTTGGCTCATTTGGTGGCTATTTAGTAGCGAAATGAAGAAACACAATGCATGCTGGGAACTCAGAGAGAGAGAGAGAGAAGGGTGACAGAGAAGAAGCAGTGAAGGCAGAGAATAGGCCTGCTTTTCAAAAGCGCAAAGCGCTAAATGTATAGCCAGCTCCCAAGATATCACTAGGCTGGTATTTAGCGCCGACACGCCCACTTTGGGACTGCGCCACGCCCATTCGGCCTAAAGCGCATTTGGCAGCCTAAAGCCTATTGCTATCTTGCCGAAACAGGCGCAAGGCACGTTTTTTTGCGGTTAAGGCCCGTAATAGCGCCGATGGCCTGTGGGAGAATAGAGCCCCATATGTCCAATTTCATAACGTATTTTGGATGCATGCCCTTTATCATTTTGTAGAGTCCTTAAAAAAACACTCTACAGTATATCGCTCCAATAATCACTATGGGAGATGGGCTTTTCACAGCAGACAATATCCTCCATGTGTATCAAAGCACATTTTTAGTTGCCTTACCAGTATAAATGAATAGCTACATCAAATCGAGCATTATAGTATTCATATACCCAGTATTTAGCATATCAGACCACCAAGCCAGTATGTTCTGAAAGTGTGAGAGCTAATTGAGATGCTGATTTTAAGATTATACACACACACACACACACACACACACACACACACACACTGTGGGGAGAGGGAGCGCGGAGAAAATAGAAATGTTCCAAAGGCACTGCTAACATCTGGGCTGTCATATGTGGAATTTAGTGGACCATCTAAATGTTTGGTTCCAATCTTGACTAATTTGATTTGAGGGTGGATAATAGGCTCGTTGGAACTTTCCTAAGTGTAGCACTTATGACAACTATAGTAAGATGATAGGCTCAAATTAGACCAGTAAGGTTCGGCTATGAGAGCATCAAGATAATTAGTTAGACCAATTAAGAATGTGAGACTTGTTATAAACTGCCGGCTTGTATTGAACAAAATAGAAATTAAATGTCAGACAAATTAATACAGTGGTACCATACAATGAAATAAAATGAGCTCAAAAAGTGCTATTAATATCACCATGTGAAATGGTGGAATCACAAAACAATTCAGTATTTTTCTTAAACCTGTGAAATGTCAAATTCAGATTAACCTTTTAATTTTTAGGGCACTGTGCCTTTAAATCCTAGGTTAAATCCTACGGGTGCACCCTGGGTAAGTATCTGTATCTGTACTGTAAGTTTCTGTACTTATGATGGTGACCTCTAGTCACAAATGCAAATGTACATTCACAATCAGTGCAATCAAATAATCAAATATGAAACAATAAACGTAGTCACAGTACACTGTATCCCAATCAGTAAACCCACCATGAAACCCCATGTGAATGGAATGTGGATTTGTCCAACCGAGAGTCCAACTACACCGCGAGGTATAGTACGAGTGTATGTGAGTTGTGCAAAGTTCTGTCCTACCACGCTGATAGGACCAAGAGACTCGAGGTAGAGTGGGCTCCAAGGAAAAAAATCAATCTTCGCATTAGGGATGTTCATCAATTATCGAAAATCGATAATCGATCGTTAAGGATTGGAATCGATCCTGTGGCATTTGGATCGATTTTTTAATTATTAAAAAAAAAAAAAAAAAAAAAAAAATTTTTTTTTTTTTTTTGCACTAGGTTTGGGTGGAATTCGTTCCTCCTCGCCCCACTCCATTGCACAGCCGACTAACGTGAGGTGGAGCTTCATATAGTCTCTAGTTTTCTGGCTGGGCACGGGCCTTTGTGCCAACAAAACTGTTTTAAACATGAGAAATTCACACCGGCATGCGCCGGGGACAGCAGTGTTGGAGAGGAGACACATTGAAATAAAGAGTTCATTGAGGAGAACACGTTGTCTTTCGTATTTTCTGCCATAGGCATTCATTTTGTTAAAAAAAAAAAAAAAAAAAAAAAAAAAAAATGAAAATATTGAAAATTTTCTAAGTATTAATAAAATCGATAATCGATAATTGATCGTTAATTCTCAACGATTATCGATTTTGGAAAATTTTCAAAATGAACATCCCTACTTCGCATGCACATGCAAATCTTCTGGCTCAGTGGCTCGCCATCCTTGGTAGTCCTAGACCTCCTCAAAAACCTGACCTGTTTGATATACAAACAGGACCATTTAAACACTATAACTAACAGTGTTTACAGTAACCATTCATTCCTGTTATACAGCATGAAAGAATATCTTCCAGTATGAAAATAAAATAATATGTTTATGAAAATAAAATACATCTGAATAAAGTGCTGTTTCTCACCAAGTGTCTTCAATATCCATGTGTTCCTTTAACCACCAGGAATTGTTCAGCACAGGCAGAGTGCAGCAATACACACAGCTATAATTGGAAAATGCGACATTATTGCCATTTGCCTGAATGACATGAAACGGCTGTGTTCTGTCTAAATATTAGCAGCAAAGTTACAGGTAATGCTATCAGTTAGCCTATGGTGGCTCATAACAGCATGGTTGCAGTTAACCAGGGTAATGCTAGCAATTAGCCTGTAGTGGCTCAGATAACAGCATAGGTAACGTTAGCAGTTAGCTTGTAATGGCTCAGGTAGCATAGCTAACCCAGCATACATGGAGCTAAAGTTTAGCAACTCACCAAAGATTTGCTGACAAACTCCCAACCCTTTTGCAGCTTGGGTGACGTAGCAAGATCTTTAGGCTGTTTAGTTCTAGTTCTGGATCTTGTTTTAAGTTAAAATTCTAGGTTGTGCAGTCTTTTGACTTGACAGTTTCTCATTTGACGCTTCTGTTGTCTTGTGTGTTTCTCTTCTGCTAATCTGCGGAGATTTTCACAGGGAAAAGGGGCGGAACTAAAATGAAACGACACGTCGCGTGATTGGTCTGTGGGGCGGAACTAAGATGCAATGACACGTCGCGTGATTGGTCTGTGGGCGGAACTAAGATGCAATGACACGTTGCGTGATTGGTCTGTTAATGCTGCTCCTTAGGTTGTAATGACACGTAGTCTGATTGGTCAGTCAATGCTGCTGCTTTGACTGACTATCGATCAGCAACAGAGGTTTTATTTCTGGGCATTACTATTGTTTGAGAACGATCAGGCAGTGGATTGTTTTATTTATGAAGATATTAGACTTATCAGATCAAAGATGTGTTTCAATAAATTCAAGATTACTATAGCATACTGTAATAATTGAACATGTACTGTAAATATTGCCATTATCTCTTATCTTAATTTAATTTATTGTCATTGATTTATTGTTATGATATGATGACAAGGCCATTAATAGTCTGAGTCTGTTTTAGTCTGACAGTCTGTGTTTGCAGTGTGTCTTCTGACTGGATCCTCTTGTTGTGAATGGTCGTTATGTTTCTGGGCCTCAATCTATGTGACCTGGGTTACATAAGCGACTCAGAATTGAGGTCCAGCAGCCTGTTGCACCAGCTGAACGTAAGTTCTGTCTTAAGTTAGGGTGTAAAGTCCACACTAACTGCTACGTTCAAACTAGTTAGTTTGACACTAAAGTTGTGTCTTTGTTGAGTTGCACCACGGAGACGTAAGATACATCTTAACTAGTAGTCCTTAAACCTCACACTAGCCAAAATAGTGTCGCATAAATGACGTGTACAGTATCTGTGACCAATCAGTGAAAAGCACGGTGGAAACGGTGTTTATTTACCGTTGTTTAAGTAAGTGGAGTGAAAACAGGACATGTTGCCCACCGCAAATTAGTGCTTTTATATTTCATCAACACTAACCAAATGAGAACGTTATTGAGTAACGTTCGTTTAGGTTCATATTACTGTTAACGTTTATCTGTGAGCTCTATCAGTATTGTAGGCTAATTTAGCACCATCCTGCCTGCTAAATTGTTGCGGTTATTTTAATTTGTATGCAGTGCTGCAGCTTGTGGGAAACAAAAGCGTGAGTCATCAATATCAAAGGGTGTAATTATTGATCACGGAGAGCGCGTTACCGACGCAAAACAACGATGCGCCACGGTGCCAAGTTGCAATCCGTGCCAACTGCTTATTTTACGGAGGACTTTACACCTAGTAAGACGTAGGTGTAAATTTTAAGTTCTAACTTATGCCTACGTTGTAACTATTTCACTTGGTGCAACCCAAATATTTTTAGTAGTGCGTAAACTCGGACTTAGTGAGACTTTACGTTCAAACTAGCTTACGTTTCAACTTACGCACAGCTGGTGCAACCCACTGCAGGGGTGGAATGACAGTGTTCCAACAAGGGGTTTGCCAAACCCAAGTTACAGATTAGGTCTTTATTTTTTTCCGTGGCAAAGAGGAAGGGATGTTTCAGACGCACTGAGGACAGATGGTAAAGAGATAATGTGACATCAGGTGTGAAGCCGGTTCCCAGGTCAACACACACTGGGACACTACATTGTTTTGTAAATCAGGGAAAACTGGGTCGTGGGTCATTCCAGTCAGCCTTTTACAAAACGTTTGGGCCAAATACTGTAGCTGGTAAAACAACCTGAATCTCATTGCTCTTTCTGTTGCACACTTTTCATGACATTTTTATTTTTTATTTTTTTAAGTCAAGGTCTATCCTTGATAGCCAGAACTGAACTGAAGTCTTATTCCCTGGATTTCGAGTTTTCATGGTAGAAGTTTGCCCAAGTGTTATTGCTAAATTTAGAGGATGCTTTTGCAGTGGGCACTTGATATAGACGTTTGATGCCTTTTTTCCTCTTCAATCAAAGTGGTGCTCTGGGTTAGCTAGAATAGGGGTCGTTGTAAAAACAATCAAAAACGGACCCAACTTTGATGATGTATTTTGTAAAGAATGAAAATACTGACACTGTAAATGCACTTTAGAGGGTAAATCTATCTGTTTTATTGGACAAATTGGCTACATTTTGTTCAGAGGTCCGTACGCGGACAGTTGTCAGGTATTGCAAAGGGTTTCAGTGGGTGATGCTGGTATTTTACTTTAGTATTGAGTTCCCAATGCCAAGTCAATATACAAATGTTAATAATCATTCACAAATTAACCTGTTCACGTTACTCACTTCCAATTTGTTGTTGCAGTCTTACAAATATAAATTCTTAATTACATATATGAAATGCTTAGCAGAAGTTGCACATTCTGTATATGTAATTGATATTTAAAATAACTTATTTTTGCTTTTTTTTCCACATCAACTGTAATTAGCTGTACTATATGAATAGCAATACCTTCCTGCATAATGCATATTGCTTTAGCCAGTGAGAAGCTACAGTAGGGTATGCATTGTAAAATATACGTGTACAAATTATTTTATTTTGTTTCATCTAGCTAATACCATACAGATTTGCGCTTGTATTGAAACAAAAAATTAATGTCCAGAACTATTTGTCATTCTGAAATATAATAAAAACTCTTTGCCATTTACGGCTGTTCTATTTGTCCTCATGTACACACACACACACACACACACACACACACACACACACACACACACACACACACACACACACACACACACACACACACACACACACACACACACACACACACACACACACACACACACACACACACACACACACACACACACACACACACACACAAATATTCCCAGACTTCATTTGATTAAAATCTCAGAGTCAGACATGTTGTTATCCTGCTGCCAGATATAAGAATAAACACAATAAGCTCAAGAAGGCGACAACGTCACTTGTGTGTTGCGTTCTGGTGTCACGCTAATTACGCCCCCCCCCCCTGCTACAAGAGGTAAAACGGAACTATATATATGCTCACTTTGTGATATTGTCAGAAAAACGATCTTGTAACAGAAAATAACTTACAGACGTTTTGAGAATGTTCACAAAATAAAAAATAACATGGACAACATTGACTCAGCTACACATGCCCCTTCATTCCTTGTCCTATCACTGTCTCCCACGGTTTCCCTCTCTGGCCCATACCCAATCAGCTCATTTCCCTCATTTTTCCTGCTGGCCAATCACTTAGGCTAACTGAAGTAGTAGTTCCCATGTATCTTGGTGTGTTGTAACCTAACTCACCTATGTGCTGTCACCCTCAGTTGCTGTCATGACTCCTGATGAATTCCCTATGGGGGAATTCTCTATCATATAAATCACTGACGTCCTCTTCACATCTCAGGAGGAACGTCATCATATCATGGAGTCATACGCCAAATCTAATTTGTTTATCATTAAAATGTATTTGTACCTTCTTTCTAGTCTCTCATTATTTAATTAGACTTCAGAAGTGCTTAACTGTAGCCTATATAATGTAGGTGGCGAGATAACCTGTGTGAAGAACAAAAAATCATCTTTATACATCCTCTCATACTGAGATTTAAAGAGTGAAATAAACTAATCTTCATTTAGCCACCAAGGACAGTCTGGGGTGATAGTTTCTGCACGGTTGTGTTTGTTGCTTCTCTTTCTGCTCTGTGCCGTTTTAACACCTAGACTGAGAATCCCTTCACATTCTGTAAAAGCTGTGTTCACAGCATGTAGGCCTACTCAAAGATCACAGGCGTCCAACAATTAGCAGGGCCAGGGCCCCAGTACAAGAAGAACGTCATGATTCAAGTGCACTGATATATTAACTTGGGACTGGGACTTGACTCGGGACTCTAGTCTTGGTCTCCACCTCTGGCTGCTCTTTCTCGACGAGAAGAGCCTGGTGATGCGACTCACGCGAGGTTACCTCTGGCAGCCAACCACCAGGGGGCGATGATAAATTATGTTTTGGCTTCACTTTTGTTTATGTTCTGCCTGTCAGTGTCATCAGTGTCTTTTGTGCATTGTGTCAGTGTTTGTTTTTGTTAGACTTGTGGATTTTTTGGATGGGTCATAATTTAGTAGTCGTTAAATTATATATATAAAAAAAATCAAGTTGTTTATGCGACTATCCTCTGGTCTTAAAAAGGTATATTCCTCTTGTTTTGACCGACGCCTCTCTCTTTCAGAGCATGGCTCTTTGTTTATGCAGTGTTTCCCCCTACCATGCTACAGGCCTGGCGGGCCCGCCAGGCCAGAAAGAAGAAGGGGGAAAAAATCCTGCTCTCCCCAAAATTTCAATAAACCTTTATGGCATATTATTACAATACAACAATAATGGTGTTGACAGTGTTGACAGTAATAGAAGATGCCAAATCATTCAAAACAATAAGCATTTTGCTTTTAGGAGCATCGTGCCAGCGTGCGGCGCTGTGGTTGCCTGGGAAATGCACATCCCATAATACAACTGTTCGCATCACATCCCATAATAGTATGATGATACTTGGGATGCCATTGTGAACATAGATGCGAACAGGTTAGCTAAAAGTTTAGCGTCGCCAGCGACGGCCCTCGCCGTTGCGGTCAGGGTGCGTTTCGAAATCCCTCCAGGCCTGAACATATTTCTAGGGGAAACAGTGGTTTGCATCAAGTGTGTACAAGTGGCGTTGCTGTACCTGCTGTGCCAGAGGGCGGAACTATCTGTGCAGAACAGATGGGGCAGCCTGTACGGATTGAGTAGTGACAACAGTACCCAGCTAGAAACGTGGGTTAGGCAAGAGTGTGGAGAGATGGTGTTAAACTGTACGTGTGACGGCAGTAAAACAACACGCAGCCACAAGGAGACGCTTTCAAGCTTGGATGCTGCATGAAGAGAAGCTGATATTCTGTCTACGATTCGCCTGGGCCATCTCCACTACGACCGGGAAACTATGCTAACAACGCTAACGCTGGGCTAGCTAGTTGCGGGGTAGGGTAGGGTGATGGTTCCCAGTGATGATCAAATAGTATTTGATAATCATCCAGTCTTCCATCCTTGGTGGAGATGTGGGACCGTTGTTAATGCAACAACAAACAGGTGTTTGTTGTCTCCAGGCTACCTGCCACATTTCGGAAGAAGAAGTTGATGAGGCCCTGCTTTGCCCTCCTTCAACAACTACCATCAGCTGTGTTAGCAGAGAGCAGCTAGCATTGCAAGCATGGCAGCAGTGTTCCAGTACTTACGGCCTCTGCGAATGTTGATATGCAAGTTGCCTTTGATAACCGTGCAGCCTTTGAGAGACTGGGCGGCAACCATGGAGTCGATGACCTTCTCCTCACACACCTTATCACAGAGGTCCACACAGGCTGTACAGAACATGCTGCAGAGACAGAGCAGGTGGTGAAGACATCTCAATCCAAGACAACTCATTCCAATGGCTTACATTCATTATTGAACCTCTAACCCTAACCCTTTTTGTGCCAAGGACCGGTAGATACATGGGAAAAAAAGTCTCTGACCGGTTGTCAATTTTAATGGTTTTAGTTACACATATATTTACTCACCAGGTGGCGACAAAGGGTAAATAACAGCCTTTTGTGTTGTACTGTATGTAGCCTACAGTATTTATGTTTTTGTTTCAACTACAAACATAAATAAACGTCAACTTGAAACTATGTTTTAACTACCACACACAGCCTATAATATTATATAGCCTATGTTTAAAAAAGAAAAACGGTACCGGTCTGTTTGGGGACCACTGCTCGAACCCTTGGCTCTTCTCTTTTATTTCTGCCCTTGGAAATTATCTGACATGATCTTTCTACACCGTGTCGGCTGAATGCCACAAAGGAGAAAACCCCCAAATTCACTTTCACACTTTTACCAGCCAACTAGATGTTTAGAATAGACTGAAAGCCTTTAGGTGTCAGCTAAATTAGTATCACCATTATTTTAGGATCATTGGTTCAAGCTTTGCTCTATAATATAACAAAAACGAGAATAGAAACTGATAGCAGGGACTTGAATTGGTACCCAAGTCATGCAACAGTCCTTCACTGCAGCTCCCCCTAGTGGCTCCATGTCAGCGTGACACCCCAGCTCACCTGCCGGGTACGGTGCGGTAGTATCCGGACGGGCAGTCAGGCGTGCACTCTCCGGCGTGGATGACGAAGCTGGACGGGGGACCGTCCAGATCCAAGTCGGGCAGGTGGACCTTGGAGCAAAGTTCGGCGCTGATGCAGCGCCAGCCCTCGAACCTGTAGGTGCCGGCGGGGCAGTCGGACACACAGCGCCCCTGGTGGTAGTAATGCAGGCACGCGGCACACACCGTGTCACTGCCAGCAGCCGCACATCCGCCCAGACACTGAGGGTGGCAGCACTCCCCGTCCACCGTGCACGCCCGCTGTGCACACCTCTCTGGGCATTCTGAGGGAGGGAGGGGGGGGGGGGAGAGAGGAAGAGAGAGTGAGAGAGAGAGGGAGGGGAGAGAAAGAGAGGGAGGGGAAAGAGAGGGAGGGGAAAGAGAGGGAGGGGAGAGAGAGAGGGAGAGAGAGAGAGGGTAGAGAAAGAGAAGTGGGGAGAGAGAAAGGGGGAGTGATGGGGAGAGAGAGAGAGAGGGGGGGAGGGGGAGAGAAAGATAAGTGGAGAGAGAGAAAGAGGGAGTGAGGGAGGGGGAGAGAGAGAGAGAGAGGAGAGAGGGAGGGGGAGAGAGGGGAGAGAAAGAAGTGGAGAGAGAGAAAGAGGGAGTGAGAGAGGGGGGAGAGAGGGAGGGGAGAGAGAGGGAGGGGAGCGAGAGGGGGAGAGAGAGAAAGGGAGGGGAGAGAGGAAGAGAGAGAGAGAGAGGGAGAGAGAGAGAGAGAGGGAGGGGAGAAAGAGAGGGGAGAGAAAGAGAAGTGGAGAGAGAGAAAGAGGGAGTGAGGGAGGGGGAGAGAGAGAGAAGGAGGGGAGAGAGAGAGAGAGGGGAGAGAGAAAGAGGGGAGAGAGAGAAAGAGGGAGTGAGGGAGGGAGAGGGAGAGAGAGAGAAAGAGGGAGTGAGGGAGGGAGAGGGAGAGAGAGAGAGGAAGGGGGAGAGATTAGACACCTTTGTTTTTCAGGCCTTGACATTTTCAACAAGGTACTTACCCAGAGCGTATGCTAACGCTACAACACAACACCTGAGCGCCTGGATGTCTCTGTTCCTGTGATCGCAAGTCAACAGCCTCTCTGCCAGCTTCCACCTAAATAAAGGGGCATTCCCCCCATTTAGCAGAACTCAGAGAGCAAGAGACACAAGCAGGCAGTCTTCAGACTGAAGTGGCCCCTGGCATCATGATGTTGGACACAGTCCTAAACAAATGTTTTGCATTTACTGGAGGGTGAATGACTGTGTACACACGCACGCACACGCGCGCGCACGCGCGCGCACACACACACACACACACACACACACACACACACACACACACACACACACACACACACACACACACACACACACACACACACACACACACACAGAGATGAGAGTGAAAGAGTGCATCACTGCC
Source organism: Poromitra crassiceps (assembly GCF_964638095.1). Classification (NCBI taxonomy): domain Eukaryota; kingdom Metazoa; phylum Chordata; class Actinopteri; order Beryciformes; family Melamphaidae; genus Poromitra; species Poromitra crassiceps. The sequence continues at coordinate 45,491,111 of NC_139634.1, read as the reverse complement.
CTCCTCTGGTCACGCGAAGAACTGCAACAATCCATAAAGAGTTCTAATCCTCTCATTCACTATAAGTTTATCTCTCACAGTGAAATGATTTGCGAGCGACCTCTGACCTATGACCCCTCCCCTGAGAGTTAGAATAGCGTCATCGGAGCACTCCCAAATCACGGAGGCGAGAGACCGTGATAACCAGCGGATCTCTTCCTAATAGAGGCTATCCCATACGACTATAAATACCCAGAGTAAAAAGGCAGACACGTAAGTTCCCCCCGATGAGTAACAACACGTTAATCCTTTATACACCTCCGGGTCTAAATCTAGGACCTCTACCCCCTCCTCCCCGAACATCGGGTGGGCAGTCTACCGATACAGGTGGCCTTTCGGCACTTTTTCCCTCCAGGGTGAAAGAATTTACTAACCTATATAGTAGAATCACCCAGTACATATTTCTCAGGTGAGAAACGGGCTGAGGCCCGAGATCATTCATTTCATTTCTACATGCATGGAGGAGGCTAATTATCTGAACCCAAAATCATGCCTCTTACCTTATTAGATGTGTGGACCCTTCTCAATGATGTTTTGAAGAAGAAAAATAATAAAATGAAAAATCCTTGGTTTTTATAGGTTTTATATATAAGTTAACACTTCTCCTTACAAAGCATACTATCATTGTCCATTACATTCAGTCCAATATACATGACATCATTATCCAATGTACGTTACCTTAATTTTCAACATGGAGTTCATTATACTCTCCCTATTTAAGTATCACTCTTGGCTTTTAAAGATTTATTATCTGAGGTGGCCAAGCTCTCTAAATGAAGCCTTGTTTTGTCGTTTAGATCATTCCTTTATTCTAATGGCCTGACTAAAGGCCTCTGTTCTTCGTGCTCCACCCGTAAATTCACAGGGGATTTCCTGCACGGGCACCCAATTCAGTGCTTCTTTTATCCCTAATTCCAGAACTTCTTTTAACTTCTCTTAATCTAATGGTCTGCCTACAGACCTCTGTTCTTCGTGCTCCACCCGTAAATTCACAGGGGATCTCCTGCACGGGCACCCAATTCAGTGCTTCTTTTATCCCTAACTCCAGAACTTCTTTTAACTTCTATTAATCTAATGGTCTGCCTACAGACCTCTGTTCTTCGTGCTCCACCCGTAAATTCACAGGGGATCTCCTGCACGGGCACCCAATTCAGTGCTTCTTTTATCCCTAACTCCAGAACTTCTTTTAACTTCTATTAATCTAATAGTCTGCCTACAGACCTCTGTTCTTCGTGCTCCACCCGTAAATTCACAGGGGATCTCCTGCACGGGCACCCAATTCAGTGCTTCTTTTATCCCTAACTCCAGAACTTCTTTTAATCTAATGACCTGCTCTTAATCTAATGGTCTGCCTACAGACCTCTGTTCTTCGTGCTCCACCCGTAAATTCACAGGGGATCTCCTGCACGGGCACCCAATTCAGTGCTTCTTTTATCCCTAACTCCAGAACTTCTTTTAATCTAATGACCTGCTCTTAATCTAATGGTCTGCCTACAGACCTCTGTTCTTCGTGCTCCACCCGTAAATTCACAGGGGATCTCCTGCACGGGCACCCAATTCAGTGCTTCTTTTATCCCTAACTCCAGAACTTCTTTTAATCTAATGACCTGCTCTTAATCTAATGGTCTGCCTACAGACCTCTGTTCTTCGTGCTCCACCCGTAAATTCACAGGGGATCTCCTGCACGGGCACCCAATTCAGTGCTTCTTTTATCCCTAACTCCAGAACTTCTTTTAATCTAATGACCTGCTCTTAATCTAATGGTCTGCCTACAGACCTCTGTTCTTCGTGCTCCACCCGTAAATTCACAGGGGATCTCCTGCACGGGCACCCAATTCAGTGCTTCTTTTATCCCTAACTCCAGAACTTCTTTTAACTTCTATTAATCTAATGGTCTGCCTACAGACCTCTGTTCTTCGTGCTCCACCCGTAAATTCACAGGGGATTTCCTGCACGGGCACCCAATTCAGTGCTTCTTTTATCCCTAATTCCAGAACTTCTTTTAACTTCTCTTAATCTAATGGTCTGCCTACAGCATCTATGCTCCATCCCTGGTGGATTCGAGAGCGTCTAAGTGATGGTCTCCCGTCTGACTCCCTGCCTGTGCAGGAGAGCACCAAGGCTCTGAGGTCCAGTTCTTTTATGTCATTGTCGTTGAGGGTGTGTCTATGTTTTTGCTGACTCAATGACTTCAATTCTGATTGGATGCTACATGATCCCTCTCCTAATATTGGCCCTGCCCATCAACTGGGCCACCTCCCTTAGGTGTCTTGAACTCAATGATACTCTAACACTGAACCATCCTTATCTGAAAACATCCATCAACTTGGACACCTCCTATGGTCTTGAACTCAATGACACTCTCTTGCCACTCTCATCTGAAAACATGTTATGTAACAGGCTTACTTCAGCACACAACAATGCATTAATACAATTGTCATTTCAAACTTTGTGCATGTAACACAGACTATTTCAGCATACAATTAAAATCCATTCATATTGAGATTACATTTTTCACTTGGAAGTCCATAGACGCGTGTTCACATCCCTCAGTCAACACAATGCATTTCAACGATATAATACAATCCATGTTTCACGTGACATAATGGTTATAACATTGTGACTTCAGTGCACACAGGATATATAGAAAAACTTTGGTGAATAGCATTTTGATTAAATAGGAGTCTCCTCTCCTCCAGTCGGCTTTGCCCCCTCGCAGGTGGTGGAGCAAAAGTTCATCCAAAGTTCAGCTTTGCCAACACCCCCTCTTGGACTTTTGCCAGGGGGCATGGCCTGGGGCGTGGCCTGGGGCGTGGCCTCGAGATGTTGTGGGTCGAGGGGCTCCCGGAGTTCCACCCCCCTTTCCCCCACCGCTTAAGGGGAACTTGCGATCCGGAACCCGGTAACGTGGCTCCAGTGGCATGGTGCGAGCCCCCGCTGTGTTGTGCATCCATGGGACCAGGTGACCCATCACTGCTCCTCCCAGCTCTCGGATTTCACACCATGGCCCAAAGGGGCTTTCCAGCAGGGTGACTCTCAGAGGAACCGCAGTGGGATACGGCATTCTGCCTGGCATCTGGACGTTGGGGAATAGGCCAATAGGACCACATTTCCATTTCCCTACCGGCCCCCACCCCAGTTTTGATTCATTCCACCATTTGGCTAGAAGCTCTTCTCCCACTTCCCAATAAGGGGGTTCCTTAGGTATTCTTCCCCACCGGCCTGACACTATTTTCAGCCAATTAAATGGATTTTCCAATTGGTAGTCTGTAAACCTTCTTCCCCTATAGTCGTAAAGCTCCATTCTTTTCTCCTGTTCGATTATTTCCCTTTTCCCCTGCTTTATAACCACTCTCATATTTCCACCTTGCTCCAGAACGATGGACCTATCATCTGGTCCCCCACTTCCCCTCTTCTGTACAGCTATTGGTTCCCCCTTGATCGTCTTTACAGGGGTTTTCATTTTACCTTTCACCTCAACTCGTATAATCGCTCCATGGTGTGTAGTAGAGCTAGGCTCTATTCTGTGCTCCTTATTTCTCTCATTATTTCTCATATCTTCTTCTCCTCCATAGTGCATTCCCTCCATTTTTCCACCTTGTTCATTTATTTTGCTCGAATTATCCTGGCCCAAATCTACCCCTTTTAACCCAAAATCAAGATCATAGTCAGCACTCGTTACCTCTAACACATCACCATCTTGAGTAGCTGACAAATCCACCCCCTCTAACTCAGCTAGGCCAGCTTCCATTTTCTGGGAAAGTGGTTCCCCACCAGGTCCCCCATCTGGCTGTCCAGTCTCACTGACCGTCTCGGTGCTGTTGGGTAGGGATTCGGACAGGGGGTATTCCTCTGTATACTTCCCGCCTTCCATTCGGAATGCTGCCCTCCACTTTCGCTTCCCTCCTGTCTCCTTTGGCTTCTGTGGGGAGCAACCGAGGTAGAGATGTGAGCAGGGGGCCTAACGCCTCCCGATAACTGAAGCCCTATAGTCCCATGTTGCTACATGGGGATTTCATAACAGACTTCACAGTATTTTCTATTAGCTTGTTTTCCCTCCCATCTGTTTCTTATGGAAGGTGCGTTGCTTTACTTACTTATTTACTGTTGTGTATAAATTCAAATTAATTTGGATTACTTGGTAAGAAGTATCTTACCTCTATGGGTGAGCCTGTGTTTCCCTCTCCCTCCCTCTCTAAGGGTTCTGTGGTCTATTAGACATTTCAGGATTGGTAGGGTAAGTGTTGATTATCCTAACACTGCCCGATAAATCAGAATAACAGTCAGTGACTGTCTGCAAGCTCTTTAGTTCAGAACAAATGGCTTTCCCACACCGTCCTGCTCATGAAGCTCCCCTTATCTCTTTCACCCCTGCCCCTCCTCTTCTTGAAGGGGTCACAGCCGTTCCAACTACTGTAAACTTTTACTCTATTATTTTGCTCATTACATTGTGCACCGCTTTAACGGTAAATTCCTATTTATTCCTTCTTATTCATATACTATATATACTATGTGCAGATGATCAATAGACTAATGAGATGATCACTATATTACGGTATATAGATTGGCTTGCACTTGGCATTTTTTGATCTGTCTTTTACAGTAGATCTCTTTCTGCTGCAGACCTCTTCTCTATCAATCATTTCTCTGATAAGATCTCCTGGGCGTTCTGCCAGAGTCTCTGACCTGCTGCCCAGGTGGCCCATAAATTCTAATCTCCCTCCTATGCTGCCAGCAATAAACCATCTTATTATATGGAATGTCTTCCCTACAGGATGAGCAAGGCATCAATAGCCCTCCCCTTTTTTACTGACTTCATGGATTCCCTTTGAGCCAGGCACTTCAGTGCAGTCTACATGTATAGTACATAACCCATAGCCCTCCTGGCTATAAGCCCCGAGTCTCTTAGCCCTCTCTGTCCATCCACACATAGCAGAGTGTTTAGTAGCATGACAGAGAAAGTACAGTAACAGCAGTCTCGCGGGCTCCTATCATGGTCTACACCACCTTGTCTTTTCCCTACTATTTATTTTCAAACAGGCTACTTCTTTTTTGCATTGTCTAGTACGCCTGTTGCTTTTATCTATATACAATAGAGGTAATTTGGGTTGCCTCCTCCAGCTTTCGGTAGAAAGTAAGAATGAATCATGTCACACACATAAAAACTAGCTGTCATGCTTCTGACAGTCAGCCTCCCTGTATTTGTACGTTTTGCACTCCTTTGTGCAGCCTTTTACTAGACCTGAGGGACCTATACTCGATTCACACAACTGTTTCACTCGAGCTCCCCCCGCGTGGCCTAAAGCATGATGGATGTTCGTCGCGACCTGGGCTACCTCTGTTCCCCGGTACGCGTGTCACACCATCCACGCTAGTCCAACTCTTTGGACACGTAGCGTGATACCCCTCAGTTTCGCACCACCATACCTGCCGCGTCTCTTTATGCTGACGCTTCGACTCCACGATTATCCTCGTGCCACGTAGTCGCGTGTGTCGGTGGCTCACCACTCTTAGCTTATTTTACTAATTTTCCTGTTGTTATTATTATTATTATTATTATTATTATTATTATTATTATTTAGTTTAACCTTCTTGGGTTTTTTAGCTTTCTGCTAGTGACCACTGCTGTGGCTCACAGCTCTTCCCTTAACTTAGTGGAGGAACTGTTGTGTCAATAAGTTTCTCTATACTCAATTTGTAGTTTGTCACGTTGCTATCTGGTGCGAAGGCATATTCATCTTTTTGAGCTGGCCCCTTGCCAGGCATCTTTGCTGGCCCCATCTGTCTTGGGTGTCAGAGTCACTGTCTTATCTCGTCCTCCCCTCCCACCGTTGGTCTCTAGCAGCTACTCGGTGCCCCCGACTCCCGGGCACTGTGCCAATTAGTTGTTTTCCTAGCGGGCTAAGCAGATGCGTGTTTGGAGGAAGACATTCTGACATGGCATCCTGGCAATGATTTTCCTTAAATCAAAAATTACAATAGACTATGTGCATTTTCCTATCTGGAAATCATATCAGATCATATGCATTCTCTTTTTCCTTTTTGTCTTTTTTGTATGTCAGCGAGATCCGCTGTAGGCTGTTTGTCAGCGTAATTTCTTTGTTAGGGCTTCCCTCCGTAATGTGCATCTGCAACATTTTCAAAGTCACTTTCGGAGTCCCTCTCTCTCATTGGAATGTTACTCCCACTCGCCCCCTTATCTCTCATTCCTCTTTCAAGGTTTTAGTGCAGTTCCGTCACCATTCCTTATCACATCTAAGTGTCTTTGAAGGGCTGCATTTCCCTCTCTAATAGGGTTAATTTACAGCACAGCGCTTGTATCAACGGTAGCGCTGGCTGATAATAAATGTCCATATTTCACACTCACAAATATTTTTGCAGCTCTCTTTCTGCATCGCTCAACATCGTCCTTTCTTGAGCTAAGTTCTGGCTCTGCCATTTCATCTCCCCCCTCCTCACTGATGCTAAGAGGGGTACTGTGTCTAACGCATACGGCGGGGGATCCCCGATCCCCAAGTCTCTGTCGTCCGCCCCTCGTCTTTACGACCAGCCGTTAGGCTTCTGACCTTTTGACTCGTGGTGGTGGTGACTTGAGAGGATTTCAGTAGGATTTAGTGAGAATTTTATCACACCTGTATTAAATCAGCGGGTTTGAATGCTATTAGCTATATAGCCCCTGTGAATAAAATACAGTACATCTCGAAGCTACTCTTACTGGATACAATACGAGAGTACTCTAAGTGCGAAGTCGGCCGTTCTATTGGCCTGGACTTTTCCCCTGTATTAGGTACGGATTCCTACCTATATACCGTGTGATTTGCTGCACTTCCATCCTCCTCAGGTTTGAGGCAGAAGCCCACAAATTATCCACCGTCTCCCCCGCGAGAGTTCTCGGTGCGATATTTGCGGCTTCTTTCTGAGTTTATCAGATAGACTTGCACTATTTTAGATGAGTTTAGCCGGTTTTCCCTCACCCAAGGTCAAGTTCAGTCTGACGCGGCATGAAAGCGCAACATTATAAATATATGGATTCTTGAATTTTAACACGGAAAGACTTGCCTTCCCCGTGCCCCGCGTTCTGGGCGCCATGAAATGAGTTGCGAGCGACCTCTGACCTATGACCCCTCCCCTGAGAGTTAGAATAGCGTCATCGGAGCACTCCCAAATCACGGAGGCGAGAGACCGTGATAACCAGCGGATCTCTTCCTAATAGAGGCTATCCCATACGACTAGAAATACCCAGAGTAAAAAGGCAGACACGTAAGTTCCCCCCGATGAGTAACAACACGTTATTCCTTTGTCCACCTCCGGGTCTTAATCTAGGACCTCTACCCCCTCCTCCCCGAACATCGGGTGGGCAGTCTACCGATACAGGTGGCCTTACGGCACTTTTTCCCTCCAGGGTGAAAGAATTGACTAACCTATATAGTAGAATCACCCAGTACATATTTTCTGTGTGCGAAACGGGCTGAGGCCCGAGATCATTCATTTCATTTCTACATGCATGGAGGAGGCTAATTATCTGAACCCAAAATCATGCCTCTTACCTTATTAGATGTGTGGACCCTTCTCAATGATGTTTTGAAGAAGAAAAATAATAAAATGAAAAATCCTTGGTTTTTATAGGTTTTATATATAAGTTAACACTTCTCCTTACAAAGCATACTATCATTGTCCATTACATTCAGTCCAATATACATGACATCATTATCCAATGTACGTTACCTTAATTTTCAACATGGAGTTCATTATACTCTCCCTATTTAAGTATCACTCTTGGCTTTTAAAGATTTATTATCTGAGGTGGCCAAGCTCTCTAAATGAAGCCTTGTTTTGTCGTTTAGATCATTCCTTTATTCTAATGGCCTGACTAAAGGCCTCTGTTCTTCGTGCTCCACCCGTAAATTCACAGGGGATTTCCTGCACGGGCACCCAATTCAGTGCTTCTTTTATCCCTAATTCCAGAACTTCTTTTAACTTCTCTTAATCTAATGGTCTGCCTACAGACCTCTGTTCTTCGTGCTCCACCCGTAAATTCACAGGGGATCTCCTGCACGGGCACCCAATTCAGTGCTTCTTTTATCCCTAACTCCAGAACTTCTTTTAACTTCTATTAATCTAATGGTCTGCCTACAGACCTCTGTTCTTCGTGCTCCACCCGTAAATTCACAGGGGATCTCCTGCACGGGCACCCAATTCAGTGCTTCTTTTATCCCTAACTCCAGAACTTCTTTTAACTTCTATTAATCTAATGGTCTGCCTACAGACCTCTGTTCTTCGTGCTCCACCCGTAAATTCACAGGGGATCTCCTGCACGGGCACCCAATTCAGTGCTTCTTTTATCCCTAACTCCAGAACTTCTTTTAATCTAATGACCTGCTCTTAATCTAATGGTCTGCCTACAGACCTCTGTTCTTCGTGCTCCACCCGTAAATTCACAGGGGATCTCCTGCACGGGCACCCAATTCAGTGCTTCTTTTATCCCTAACTCCAGAACTTCTTTTAATCTAATGACCTGCTCTTAATCTAATGGTCTGCCTACAGACCTCTGTTCTTCGTGCTCCACCCGTAAATTCACAGGGGATCTCCTGCACGGGCACCCAATTCAGTGCTTCTTTTATCCCTAACTCCAGAACTTCTTTTAATCTAATGACCTGCTCTTAATCTAATGGTCTGCCTACAGACCTCTGTTCTTCGTGCTCCACCCGTAAATTCACAGGGGATCTCCTGCACGGGCACCCAATTCAGTGCTTCTTTTATCCCTAACTCCAGAACTTCTTTTAATCTAATGACCTGCTCTTAATCTAATGGTCTGCCTACAGACCTCTGTTCTTCGTGCTCCACCCGTAAATTCACAGGGGATCTCCTGCACGGGCACCCAATTCAGTGCTTCTTTTATCCCTAACTCCAGAACTTCTTTTAACTTCTATTAATCTAATGGTCTGCCTACAGACCTCTGTTCTTCGTGCTCCACCTGTAAATTCACAGGGGATTTCCTGCACGGGCACCCAATTCAGTGCTTCTTTTATCCCTAATTCCAGAACTTCTTTTAACTTCTCTTAATCTAATGGTCTGCCTACAGCATCTATGCTCCATCCCTGGTGGATTCGAGAGCGTCTAAGTGATGGTCTCCCGTCTGACTCCCTGCCTGTGCAGGAGAGCACCAAGGCTCTGAGGTCCAGTTCTTTTATGTCATTGTCGTTGAGGGTGTGTCTATGTTTTTGCTGACTCAATGACTTCAATTCTGATTGGATGCTACATGATCCCTCTTCTAATATTGGCCCTGCCCATCAACTGGGCCACCTCCCTTAGGTGTCTTGAACTCAATGATACTCTAACACTGAACCATCCTTATCTGAAAACATCCATCAACTTGGACACCTCCTATGGTCTTGAACTCAATGACACTCTCTTGCCACTCTCATCTGAAAACATGTTATGTAACAGGCTTACTTCAGCACACAACAATGCATTAATACAATTGTCATTTCAAACTTTGTGCATGTAACACAGACTATTTCAGCATACAATTAAAATCCATTCATATTGAGATTACATTTTTCACTTGGAAGTCCATAGACGCGTGTTCACATCCCTCAGTCAACACAATGCATTTCAACGATATAATACAATCCATGTTTCACGTGACATAATGGTTATAACATTGTGACTTCAGTGCACACAGGATATATAGAAAAACTTTGGTGAATAGCATTTTGATTAAATAGGAGTCTCCTCTCCTCCAGTCGGCTTTGCCCCCTCGCAGGTGGTGGAGCAAAAGTTCATCCAAAGTTCAGCTTTGCCAACAACAGACACATACACACCTACACACACACAAACCTACCCACGCACACACACGCACACGCGCACACACACACACACACACACACACACACACACACACAAACACACACACACACCCACTGATGAGAGTCAGAGAGTGTGTCCCTGCCCTCCTCGGGCAACGCGAAGAACTGCAACAATCCATAAACAGCTCTAATCCTCTCATTCACTCCCAGTATCTCTCTCTCTCTCATTGTCACACACACACACACACACACACACACATGCACACACACACACACACACACACACACACACACACACACACACACACACATGTGCGCACACACACACACTGATGAGAGTGAGAGAGTGTGTCACTGCCCTCCTCTGGTCGTGCAAAGAACTGCAACAATCCATAAACAGGTCTAATCTTCTCTCATTCACTTCCAGTCTTTCTCTCTGTCTACCTCTCTCTCTCACACACACATCTTCTCCTTCCCTTATAGGTTCCTTACCTGCTGTCTGGCTGATGTCTTCTCCTTCCTTATAGGTTTCTCCTTCCTAAACACATCTTGCATCCAGCACTTGAACAGGGCAGTCGCTTTATTTCTCGCTCTCCCTTATCTTCCCTTCTTTCCCCCTGCCTGCAACTCCCAGAGCAAACTTGCATTCGTCTACTCAAAATGACAAATATGGATTTATTGGATTTACTAAGCTGGTATCTCAACGCAAATCTGGACTACTGCAACAGCATTCTATACGGCACACCCACCAAAACCCTCAAAAAACTCCAATACGTCCAAAACTCTGCTGCCCGCATGCTCACCTCCACCCGCCGCTCCGACCACATCACCCCCATCCTCCACGATCTCCACTGGCTCCCCATCACGTACAGGATTCAATTCAAATTATTACTCATCACCTTCAAAGCCCTCAACAACCT